>NC_137008.1:47701359-47868859 GCF_032717465.1 Coenobita brevimanus
CTCGCCCAATTCTTCAGTAAGAGTCTTCTGACATGTCCCATAACTAATTCCCACCTTCTCATAAAGACCGTGAATGCTCTGATGTTGATCATCACGGCCAAGCTGCTGAATTTTTGCAACATTTTGAGGAGCTTTCTTGGTTCAGGGCCTCCCTGTGTGGGCATTGTCGTCTACTGATGTTTGACCGACCTTGAACCACGCATGCCACTGAAACGCCTGTGTCCTACCATGTGAATGCTCACCAAACACTTGTTGAATCACTGCCAGGGTCTCTGTTGTATTTTTTCCAAGATTTACAAAAAACTTGATGCAAATTCGTTGTTCCTTTTTTTATATTCATCCCCAATATCCCCAGACAATATGTGCACGACAGCAAACACACAAACATGACTAATCCCCAAGTCCTCCAAGCTCTGTGCCACGTGGCACACTGACTCATAATGCATGTTAGTTCTGCCACCTAGAGGTGCAACATGACAACCCATTTAGGTATCACGATCCCAGTCCTGAAAATTTTGGACAGTACCTCGTAACTGTTGGTATCAGTAGGGTTATATCACATATGCTGATGAACACATGGCATAAGACTGAATTTCCCCATGTCTATGTTACGAGCCAATTAAGGGGCTTATGTTAAAGATAAGTGAATAAACTAAAGCGAGGATGAAAAACTTGATTACTGGATATATTAATTGAAACAAAAAGCATTTCAATATTGTGTGTAATTTTTGCACCACAAATTTTTGAAAAATGTATATCTACTCTTGCTAAATTATTTGAGATTCTCATTAATAAGCACATTGTTAAATATATTGAATACAACAACTTTGTGACAGACAATATGGCATTTGCCACAAAAGATCCACTGTTGAACTACTCAGTTTTATTACTCACAAAACCTAACAGTCAACTAACCAACATGGAGAAACCCATGCAGTAGCCCTTGTTATTTCTAAAGTTTTTGACAATGTGTGGCATTGCTCCCTGTTATTCAAACTCCCTGGCTACAACCTATCACATTTCATCCCACTAACTTCCTCATATTTCAACAACAGAAGGGTAAGAGTAAAGGTAGATGACGTATAGTCCAATTTCCACTCAATTAAAGCCGGCGTGACACATGGATCAGACCTGGCTCGAATCCTGTTTGTCATTCATGTTAATGATCTCTTATCTGTCACCCATATTTCCATTCACTCATATGCAGATGACTCAATGCTTCACAGCTCCTTCGCATTTTGACACCCATTCACAAAGTTTGATATCTCTAACTCCCAACTCAGCACAACAATCTCCATAAATCAAAACTTATCTAGTATCACTGAATGGGGACAACATAAAACTGTCTCAATTAATGTATCTATCTATTGCCAGATGCCTTAACCTCGTAAGGTTTGGCCACAAATAAATTGCCTCAATGCCGCCCAGTCCCCTGCCATTTCACAGCCCTGCTTCCTGCTCACATCCCCCTCTCTCATATACTTCTCCACTCTATCCCTCCATTTCATCCTAGGCCTTCACCTCCCTCTTCCCCCCTCCACCTCCCTCACATACACTCTCCTTGTTAGTCTCTCGCTCTCCATCCTCTCCACGTGACCTAACCACTTTAATGTACAAGGTGCTACCCAAAACTTCAAGTAATTTGAATATTGTAGGAAAATAAGTCACCTTACCTCCTAGCTCTCACTGTCGCCTTCGAAGTAGTCCCCTTGGGCATGTATACAGTGGTCCCAGCATTTTTTCCACAAGTCCATGCATGATGGTCTTGAGCATCTCCTGCGATTCTGCCTGGATCTCCTCATTCGAGTCAAGTCAACACCCTTTCAGTCGTAATTTCAGCTTGGGAAACAGGAAAAAGTCGAAGCGGGCAAGGTCAGGTGAACAGGGTGGGTAGGGAATGACTACATTGTTAGTGGAAGCCAGGAACTGCCACACAACAATTGATGTGTCAGTGGAGGGCATTGTCATGATGCAGGACCCAGTCCTTGCTCTTCCACTGATCTGGACATTTGTGGCGGATGTTCTCCCTCAGACGCTGCAAAACTTCACAGTAAAACTTTCCACTGACAGATTGACTGGGTGGGGTGAATTCCTTGTAAACAATTCCTTCGATATCGAAGAAAACGATCAACATCAACTTGACACTGCTTTGCCATTGTTCTGCCATTGCAGAACTGCCAAACCACCTACACACCACGTTACAATAGTAGGCGCAGCTCAACAACAAGTCCACTCACAGACACAGCCGGGGCCACACTGATGCACAAGGGGTGCTGCTGACTCCAACTAACGGCAAAAGGCAAAACTGCAAACAGTTGGCTCCCTTTGTTCAAATTACTGGAACTTTTGGGCAGCACCTTGTATTTCTCCTAATGCTTTCTATCACATCCACATCCACACCACATTGCTCCTTCACTTCCTCATTTATCAGTCTCTCTCTCTCTCTCTCCATATAACTCCACATGCTCCCCTCAAATAACTCATTACCACTGCTCTCACTCTTGACTTGTGTCCTTCCAACAAGGTCCAAGCTTCACATCCATGCGTTACAGTAGGCATCATAACACCGCCAAGCGGCGACTTTTTTGCTTCCATGTTCACTTCCCTGTTTCTTATAACTGCATTCAAGAAACCAGCAACCTTTCTTCCTTGTTGTACCCTTTCAAGCACTTCACCCTCCAAACTTCCATGTTTACTCATCGCACTACCCAAGTACTTAAATGCACTTACATTTTCCATTCCTTCATCATCCAAAATCACTGTACATACAGTGACTTCATTTCTCTCAGCTCGAACATTGCTCACCCTTGTGGAGTGTATGTGGAGAGGATGAAATAAAACTGAACAAAACTCTGAACGAACTTAAAATTAATAATTAATAACCCAGCAACTGCAAATGAACTACAGTACCTCCCATACAGGTATGATGGAATATTGTCTCCCTTGCATTATTTTAGCGATGCTTCTTTATGGCAAATACTCAAAGCTGCATCCCCTGTGCCACCTCTCCACACCTTCCATTGTGCTACACAGGAACCTGGTAGTGCTCAAGTTTGGACTGTCACACTGCATATCACAATGCCTTTATTCCCTGAACTGCTTCTCCGGAAGTCGGTTCCCCAGATTAGTTTCCCCCAAACCTTTAACTTACAGCAGTTCAAGTCCAACTGTTACAGATTTTCTATGAATGGAGGACACATGTAACCTGGTGTTCAGAATAATTTTTAAAACTTAATTTGTTTTACCTTTCTCTATTCACCTTGTGTAAAAAATATACAGGTATATATGTACAGTCAAGTCACCCCCTGGGGGTAGGGGGATTTCAAGAATACTCCCCCAGTATCCCTGCTTGTCGTATGAGGTGACTAAAAGGTTTGGTAGTGCGTTAGTGCCCCACCCTGCAAAAAGAACTAACTAAACAAGCAAATAAAGTGCCTCGAACCAGGATAGACCATACGTTGCTGACCAAGGAACGGCAAATGACATTTTAAGGATGGGAACATGGATTGTGAGAGGAGTGAATGATGAAGCGAAAGAGAGTGAGACTGTTCAGGTGCTTGAATATGCAAGAGTGGATGTACATGGATTGACGGAAACTACACTCGACCCTCCATTTCCCGTACCCCAATTTCCCGGATTTCGGATTTCACGGACATGGGCTGAGGCCAGGCAATATTATCAAATGCCTGACATATGCCCATACACGTCCGGGATTCCCACAGAAGTCCGGTCATTATTCCCTCATATAAAACTATAAGCAGTCTGCTGCATAACACAGCATAATTTTAGCAAGGTTTAGACTTGATAAAGGCCATTTGTAACACACACAAGAAGGTATTTTCATACATAAAAAGCATCATGGCCACCATCCTGCTTCGCAACACCGGTTCCTTCTAACTTGTGACATTATTTATATTTATATTTATGTTATTTCAGTATGTACAAAATTCATATGTATGTTACTGTATCAGTGTTATTATTTTATGTACTGTATGTGTTTGTTATCTTGGTATAGGCAGCCTACATTCCAGAATGCTCTAGAATATTGGAATAATTGCCGGACAATATTGGAGAATTCAGACAAAGTATGGTAAAGTACGGAGAATGGTATGTGAGGCCAGACTTTTGCGATTCCCAGACTGGTCTTCCCCCCTTTTTAGTCCAGGAAATGGAGGGTCAAGTGTAAAAAGAAAGGTGAAAGGGTGAGAGAATGGAAGTATGGTTTAGGAATCTGTGTGGAAGTGAATGAGAATAAGAAGGCAAGAATGAGAGTATGTCTGATGACAAGCAAGAAGTGGCAGGAGAATATAAGAGAGTATGGAACAGTGGGTGCAAGGATTGAATAGGTGAGGATGAAAGTAGGTATATAAGCTTGGGCAACTGTATATGCGTACGCGCCAACAGAGGATCGAGTGGCAAGACTGAAAGA
The DNA here is from genome assembly GCF_032717465.1 of Coenobita brevimanus. NCBI lineage: Eukaryota > Metazoa > Arthropoda > Malacostraca > Decapoda > Coenobitidae > Coenobita > Coenobita brevimanus. The sequence goes on from NC_137008.1 coordinate 47,705,789, forward strand.
TGAGTTTTGGGCAAGTGTAGATGCACGTATGGACAAGTTTGCGAGTGAGAGTGTTTTTGACTGGAGACACGAATGGCAATGTTGGGAATGTACGAGTGGATGGAGTGATTGGTCAGTGGGGTGTGCAAGCTGAAGTAGATGAGAATGGCAGTGCTTTGGTGGACATCTGTGCTGGTAAGGGGTTGGTAATAACCAACACATTCCTCCGGCATAAGATGACCCACAGGTATACATGGAGAGTCATGAGGAGAATGAAAGGTAATGATAGATTGTGTGTGTGTGGATGAGCGAATGAAAAGACAAGTGTTGGATGCAAGAGTGTGAAGAGGGTGGGGAATGGAATCTCGGACCATCGCTTAGTTATGGCCAAGGTAAGGCCGCAAAGAAAATGGGTGAAGAGACAAAGGGGAAGACAGGAGCAAACAGCTCCTGTGAAAACAGTGGAGAAGTTGAAAGAGAGTGAGAAAATGGCAGCGTATAACAGCATAGTGGAAGAAAGACTGGGAAGGTATGAGTTAGAGCAGATGGAAGGGGTGAAAGAAGTATGCAAGATATTCACAGAAGCGATAGGCACAGCGTGAGAGGTGGTTTGTGGAATGAGGAGGAGATGCAAGGATGTGCAAGGGACAGCATAATGAAATCATAAGGTGAAATGAGCTACGGAACAAAGGAGAATGGCATATAGTGACAGGCTAGCGAGTACAGGTAGGGGAGAAGAGAGAGAGAAGAGAGAGATATATGTAAGCAGGATAAGGGAGGTGAAGAGATTGGTGAAGGAGAGTAAGAAGAAAGTGGATGAAGAGTTTGGGAGGAATCTGAGTGTGAAATGGAGGAAGAGTAAGAAATTGTTTTGGAAGGAGGCAAAGAAAGTACAACAGTGTGAAAGGGGAAATAGTAGGGATATGAAAGATGGGAATAATGGATTGTTGGTGGGGAAGAGAAAGAAAATGAGGAGATGGAATGAGCACTTTGAGGATTTGTTGAATGTAGAGAGTTAGAGCAGTGTGAATATAAAGGGTTGGGGAATGGCTGGGAGAAGAAGAGATAAGAGGAGGGAGGAAGAGATCAGCCGGGTGGAAGTAGCTGATGCAATGAAGAAGACAAAGATGGGAAAGGTCCCAGGAATTGATGGAGAGTGTGGTGATATGTTGAAGAATGGGGGTGGAATTGTTGTGGAGTGGATATGGAAACTGTGTAGATTGGTTTGGGAAGAGGTAAGGGTTCCAGAGGACTAGAAATCCTTTATACAAAGGAAAAGGGGAGATAGAAGTATGTGGTAACCATAATGGTATTTGCCTTCTTACTGTGATTGGAAAAATATATGGCAGAATACTCACTGATAGGGTTAGGCATATAACTGAGGAGCTAGCTGGAGAAGAACAAGGGGGATTTAGGAAGGGAGAAGGGTGTGTAGATCAGATATCTGTTCTAGGATACTTAGTGGAGAAGTATCTAGAGAAGGGAAAGAAAGTGTATGCTGCCTTCAGGGACATGGAGAAAGCATATGACAGAGTAGACAGACAAAGTATGTGGAAGGTATTAAGAATATAAGGAGTGGATAGGAAAATTGCTGAGTGTTGTGAAGAGTATGTACGAGGGGGCTAGAGCTACAGTGCAGGTGGATGGTGAGCTTAGTGAGTTCTTTGATATAAATGTGGGACTGAAACAGGGATGTGTGATGTCTCCATGACTGTTTAACCCCTTAACTGCGGGGCGTCACTTTCGTGACGCTTGGGAGCAAGGGATCATACCGCGGGGCGTCACTTTTGTGATTCTGTGTTATTTTGAATTCGTCTGGGCTTTCAAGTGGTGGCTTGTATCATCTATCAGTACTGCCAATGTCCAACACTAGTCAGCACTCCTAATCTCATCTGTACTCCCATCCATTGTTGACAATTTAGCCATTTCTCCCCGTTCTTGACTCTCCTCCCTACCTCCCCTCCATTACCCTCTCCTCTCACCTGCCCAGCCGTGCTACGCTAAGTAAATCTTCCCTGGAATTTTCCACTAATTTCATCCATTGAAATAAGCCATATGCCCTATTCTTATACCAAATAATATATACAAAAAAGAAATAAGGTAAGTGAGAGTGCCATACACCTGGAATTGGCTAATTATCACCTGACAACACCTCACGTGCACTCGTTCGCTAATTTTCGCTGTTTATTTCCACTTGAAATATGCTGTCAACCAACTTTCTGGCTTTGGAGATTACTTTTATTAGTGCCAGGGATCTTATATTGATGTATTAAGCCCATTCTGCCAAGAGAGAGAGAGAAAAAAAAAAAAACTCCAAAATTGGCTGGCGCAGAGGGTGTGTGTACATGTGTATATATACAGTATGTGTGTATATATATATATATATATATATACAGTCAAGTCGCCTATGGCACCGACTTCCATGCTGCAGTTTTCTATGACACGGCAAGCTGCCAGAACCAAAAAATAAAAAAAGAACCACGCGCATAAAAATCCTATGGCGCGGCGGCACGGCAAGGTTTGAAACACCCAGGCAAATTCCCCTGGCAGTCGGCGTGCCCCCGTTTGTAAACAAAGAAGATGGCAACCACTTCAGCTCCATACTACAAGTGCTCCAACTGTGGACTTTTTTCTCTCTTATGAGGAGGTTAAACTTCACCAAATTCATTGTGATATGTAATGAAACATTAAAGATTCTTTGGGTATTGTGACTGGTTTATAGGTTTGTTTGTAAAACTGCTATGAACAGGTTAGTGACGAAGCACCTATCTCTGAGCTATGACGAAGTATAATGCCTCCCATCATCATAATCACATACATAAGAATGATTATTAATATATTAAATGTGAGTTTTGTTGACACTTGAGCATACAAACTTCATCAAATAAATTTCTTCAATCAGTGCTAGACCAGGCAGCCTCCGCCATCTTTAACCCGTCACGTCCCGAGGTTTTCCGCACCTCCAACATCCCCCAATACCGAGGTATTTTCAAAAAATTTTTTTTTGGCTAAAACCTCCGCTTTTGGTGAGAAACATCGAAAATTCATAGAGAAATCGCTCACCTGAGGTTTAAAATACTCAATCCAGGTAGGAGTTCCTCCTTACCTGACTGGGTTTTCTAACATGCTGGCACCAAAGAAAACGAGTTCTATGGGAGGGTAACTATTTCACACAACTCATAAACGGTATTTACTTATTTACTTGGTACGAATTTATATGTAGTATGAGAGTATATTGGTTTTCAAGCAGTAATATAGGCATTATAAGTATTGCTTCATTCACTAACTAATCACCATACCTGACCTTTTTTTGCCACATTACCTGATCATTATTTCTGACTGTTTCTTCTTCTAATGCTATGTAAACTTTGTCCTCCACATTGTCATCGATTGGGGAATCACTCTGGCCCTGAATATCTTTACTGGCCAGGTCACTGGTAACAGGTGAATTGCCGAGACAATGGCGTGAGGGGGGGGGGGTGTAAGGCATTGTCCCTGCTTGGCATCTCGTAGAGGAATAGAGGAAGGTGTCCCGTGTATACGTACGAAAAATCACGCGCGAAAATTGACAATTGTGCAAATTAGGGACCTTGCAATTGCACGACGTACCAGTATGTAGCCGGGACTGGCAAATGCAAAATGTTGCAACGTACCCATACGTCGACGGGACGGGGCGGGTTAATGTTTTGGTCAGTCAGCTGATGGTATCATCCATGCAAACTCTCTCTGACTCAATTGTTCCGAGACTTCCTTACTCCACATTTTTCAAAAATCACAATAGTACTAATCCTATCCCCACTATGCACTCCACATACGGTCCCTGATAATACCAGCAAGGAGCGTGTGATGAGTGAGTGAGCAAGCGTACAAATGCCTATCATCATATTTCATCTTCGTGTAAACTTTCAACATTTCTGGTGAGGTAGTTGAACAATAACAGAAGAATAACTGACCTAAAATATTTCCTTTCTCATGTTTTCTCTGGATGTGTGCATACTGAGGTGCCGTAGCATTTATCACACATGCAATGTTAAATTCTCTGCACCTGACTTGCTGTGTAAAGGAACTGAGTCAGTAAACGCTTGGCTAGTGATCAAATGATAAAACCCCAAAATGGGGTAATTACCCTTGCTGATTTCACTCCCTTAAAAAAAAAAAAAAAAAAAAAAAAAAAAAAAAAAAAAAAGTAAAATTATGACCGTAATATCCAATATTCAACTGTGAGAATTCATGCAAGAAAACACAGTGTTACAATAGGAAATCTTTTTTAATTCAATTTCATACTGGAGCATGTCAACTGAAGCCCTTTGCACATACTCGAATTCTTCCTGCTCCTTCTGGCACCTTGCCAAAACCTTTCTAACAACTTTACCTCGTCATCCTTCCCTCCTCTTTTCTACTCTGATGGCTCTGTAGCTATTTCTTCTACTAATAAAGCAGATCTCTTCGCTCAGACTTTCTCCTCCAATTCCATCTTAGACGATTCCGGTGCTGTTCCTCCATCACTTCCCCCCTCTGACTTCCTCATGGCTGACATTAAATTTCTTCAGCTGATGTATTTTCTGCCATTGCTGGCCTCAATGCTAATAAGCCATATGGGCCTGATGGAGTCCCTCCTGTTGTTCTCAAGAACTGTGCTTCTGTGCTTACACCCTGCCTAGGCAAGCTCTTTTGCCTTTGTCTATCAACTTGTACCTTTCCTTCTTGCTGGAAGTTTGCTCTCATTCAGCCAGTCCCAAAGAAAGGTGACCATTCCCAACCCTCTAACTATCGTCCAATTGCTTTAACATCCTGTATCTCAAAAGTTTTTGAGTCTATTCTTAATAGAAAAATTTTAATGCATCTATCTTATCACATCCTTCTTTCTGATCGTCAGTATGGGTTCCATCAGGGACGCTCCACTGGCGATCTTCTCACCTACTTCTCAGACTCCTGGTCATCCTCCTTTTGGGACTTTGGCAAAATCTTTGCCATTGCACTTGACATCTCAAAGGCTTTCCATCGAGTCTTCCATAAATCTTTAATTTCCAAACTCCCCTCTTACAGTTTCTATCCTTCTACTGTGCCTTCATCTGTAGCTTCCTTTCTGGTTGTTCTATAGCTGCTGTTGTAGATGGCCATCGTTCTTCTCCTAGATCTATCAACAGTGGTGTTCCTCAGGGCTCTGTCCTATCACCAACTCTCTTCCTTTTATTCATCAATGACCATCTAAGCTGTACATTTAACCCTATCCACTCTTATGCTGATGACTCCACCATTCACCTTTCCATTCGGTTCCCGCAACGCCCATCTCAGCAGTTACTTCAACAAACAAGGGATGAGGCTTTGGCACACCTAATGTCTGACTTGACTCATATCTCTGACTGGGGTAAAAATAATCTTGTTTTTAAAGGATCAAAGACTCAGTTTTTACACCTATCAACCCGACAAACTCTTCCACAGGTATACCCACTAATGTTTAGTAATATTTAGCTTAATCCTGCATCATCCTTGAACATGCTTGGGGTTTCATTTACTCAGGACTTATCTTGGAAAGATCATATTACATCTCTTGTAAAATCTGCTTCCACGAGATTGGGTGTGCTAAGCCGAGTCCATTTCTTCTTTACCCCTGCACGATTGGTGACTCTATACAGGGGTTTTATCCGCCCCTGTGTGGAGTACAACTCTCATGTGTGGGGAGGCTCCCCACAAACAGCTCTTCTCAACAGGGTGGAGTCAAAGGCTTTTCGTCTCATCAACTCTCCTCCTGTTACTGACTCCCTTCAACCTCTGTCTCTTCGCTGCACTGTTGCATCTTTATCTCTTTTCTATCGCTACTGCAATGGTCACTGCTCCTCGAACTGTCTGCATGCATTCCTCCACCTCTACGACGGGCGCATAGCACCCGTCTAGCAGCAAACTTTCATCCCTTTTCTGTCCAACTCTCTAATGCATGAGTTGACAGTTACTCCCAGTCCTTCATTTATGCAACAGGTCAACTCTGGAACTGTTTCCCTCTGTCAGTATTTCCTGCTTCCTATGATCTCCAGTCTTTCAAACACAATGTGTCCAGGCATCTTGAAATGATCGGATCTTGAATTTGGCTCTCTCTTGTACTTTGTCTTTCTCTTGGAAGGAATGCCAATTGCAGGATCACAGCCTTTGGTACCTTCTTCATTGCCTTTAGAAAAAAACTTCGAAAGCTGGGATTCCAAGGCATTTCTTTGGTCTTTGAGTAAATACAGTACACAGCTAAACATTAAATTTATTGAATGTATCTACTACCTGCTGAAAGAATCGCTTCTCTATCTGACGCTCTAGAAAAGTTATTAGCCTCTGAATAACATTGGGGTTAGGCCATGTCATGTCATGCTGCTCATTGAGTCATTTCTCAGCCAAATGTAGTGTAAACATCACTTCACTACACATGCTTGCTTTTCTCGTAATCAATCCCGCCACTTTTACTCCTAACTTTGTTCTCAGGCCTCACCAAGACCTGAGTTAACAGAGGCGCTACAACACCTATTCAGTCCTCTTGTCGTCTCTACATTTGCCCTGTTCGGTATGTTAACCTTTACAGCACCAGCCAACTTCGTTCCCTAAGTCACTGTCACCTCCAATTCTTTTGAAAATTTATTTACTTCTTTTATTACTGCTCCTAGATATTTAAACTCCCTCATCTATTTAAGTCCATTTTCATATACCAGTATCATCACACTAAAAGTCACTTTTTCAACAACCAATTTTACTCCTACCTATATTTACCTTCAAGATAATGCAAACAAGCATCCACAAAACTATGCACTAATCTGCAAAGCTCCTGTTCACTACCAGCACCTCTTTGCACATATAAAAAAAAAACTAACCTGGAAAAAAAAAACTAAGTATCTCTTTATAAATAACAATGATTAGGTGGATTTTTTTTTTTTTTTTTGTGTCCGACTCTGGGCATAGGCTTCACAGCCTGCTTTCAAGGCCCAGTAGCCCTCCTACGTACCGCACACCTCTACATGTCACCACTTCGGCGCTAACACCCACCGTCCATACTGAATACATGCTAGGGCTGTCTCATACAGGACTGGTGTACTGGTATTAGCGGGGGTATTTTTACAACATGTCGGCGGGTCTTCTGGTAGATCAATAAAGTCTGATTTTCATGAAATTCAAATCCTTAAACTGTCCCCTGCCCCAGCGGGATTTGAACCCGGGTCCGTTAGGACAACAAGCCACCTCTCTACCGATTGAGCCACCGCCTAGTGTGTCCTTCAATGCGAGGCCTTGGGGGGCTAGGTTTACGATGGAAGTGTTGAGAGGAAGGATGGGAGTAGAATGTATTGGTGTTGTGATGAGGGGTAGATACTGAGATGGTTTGAGCATGTGAAGAGGATGGGGGATGACAACTGGGTGCAAGAAGTGAGAAGTATGAATGCTGGGGGTTGGGTTGCAAGAGGCAGACCAAAAAAAAAAAAACTGGAACGAGGTCACAGAGTGTGGCCTCAGTGGTGAGGAACTGAACAGGGAAGCTGCCACAGATCAAACAGCAAGGACAGCTGCCATTACGTGACCTAGGCCAATGCATGGAATTATGCTGGAGCCTTTACAAACACAACAAAATGAAATGAAGCAATATGGTATACAGTCCATCGTTGTAAATAAAGTATAGAAGGATGAAACTTACCTAGTTGACCAGCAAAACTTTTGATGAAGCTTTCATCCTTTGAGGTTCTTATCTTTACATAAGTGTCAATCACAGCAGTCTTCCGAACAATTTCTGTTCTTGTATATTCCTTTCCGTCTGGTGTCTTGAATGTACGAGTAATTCGCAGAAGACGCCCTGTTGGTAATACAAGTAAAAGTTGATAACAAATATGAGCTTCCAACAATCAACACCAGGAGAAAGTCATGCATAATATTATTTTGCAAACAACAAAATACAATGGGCAGAACAATTATGTATTATTTGTTCATGGCACTGTACATTGCTACGTGGGTACTATACTGTCCAACTATCCACACCTGGTGTTCCAAACCCAAACTGCGAATTTTCATCTTCTTCCTTTTTGCCACTTTTTCTTTTCTCTGCATCCTTATCATCTTCTCCCATTATCATCTTCTGTAGCTCTTTTCTTTCCTGTTCTTCTTTCTCCAGTGTCATCTGAAAATCAATACATACCAATTAATTATTAAATGCAAGTCTTATGTACAGTAAAAAGAACTGAAGAAATGTGCACTTGCCAGCACTGATAACTGTTACAGTGACTGGCACATTTTGGTAGATGTGGCACCAGTATTATTGTTTACATCATAGGTTCAGGGGTATGAATGGGCTGGCAAACCCCATTACCATGATCATATTACAGTGTTTGAGATTCCCTATTGATAAAGGCTGAGGTGGTTGGTATACAGTGAATGTGTATGCATATTACAGTTCATCCATGTGGAACATAGCTTCAGTGCTTGTAACACATAATTAAGACGAATAATGTATAATATTCATTTGGGCAAGTTTGTCGCACTTGGCTCAGGCTAACTGAAACGTGAGTGAATGGAAGAAACTGATATCAGAAGTCTTATTAATAAGCTAGTTAGTTATGCCATGGTGTGCACTTAGGAAAACTAACAAACAAATAAAATTTTATACACAAGATGCCATGTTTTGCAGAATTATAGTTATATAAACAGTAATTACAGTTTATATAGTACCAGGCTTGGAAGAAGAAGAAAGACTTCAGAGGGTTCAAACGAATCTTCCTTTCCTTCTTAGATTTGACTAACGGATGGTCATGCAAGAAAATATTTTTATAAATGATTACTAACTTAATGGATGCGTAATGTTAATATGAAAATGAAATAAGGAAGATTTTAATGCTCATATCAAAGAAGCCCCATTACCTTCTCCCTAACACAAGCTCCCCTTCATATCTCCTACCTCTTATGCACCTTGTGCTAGATACACTATACACTTAAAGTCACCCACACCCACACATCCACTTCTGCTAAGTTTTGTGTTCTTACCTAATTGTTCTTACCTAATTGTATCTTTACAGGAATGAGTCAAGCTCATACTGTCCCGTGTCTTGAACCATATTTATCGTACATATCCTTAAATTTGTGAATTGTTTTAGCACACACTATTTCATGAATTGTTTTAGCACAAACTATTTCATTCGGTAGTGCATTCCATTGATCAATTGCTCTGTTTGGGAAATTGAATTTCCTTACGTCTTTAGCACCTCTCTTCTTATGCAGTTTTTTGCAGTGTCCTCTTGCTGATGCTTCTCCATATGTTAAGTAATCATTTATGTCTATTTTCTCCTTCCCTGATATGCACTTATATAGCATTATCATGTCACCTCTTTTCCTTCTCTCCTGTAGTGTTGGTAGATTCAGTTTATTTAGTCTTTCTACGTAGCTTTGGTCCCTTAAGCTTGGTATCCATCTTGTAGCGGCCCTTTGAACTTTTTCAATCTTGTCTATATGCTTTTTGAGATGAGGACTCCAGACTACTGATGCATATTCCAGGGTTGGTCTAATGAATGATGTTATTATCCTTCTTAGCATGTCTTCATTTATGTATGTGAATGCTATTCTCATATTTGCAAGCAGTGTATACATGTTCCGTACCTTCTCGCTGATGTGGTCAGCCGGAGATAGTCTGTTATTGATAATCACACCTAGGTCTTTCTCTCTTTCTGATGTGTATAGGGTTTTATTTCCTAACTTATAATCCCAATCAGGTATTTTTCCACTTTTACCAAACTTGATTACATGACACTTGTCCACATTGAATTCCATTTGCCATGTACTACTCCATTCATGAAGTTTATTTAATTCTTCTTGTAGCTCCCTACAAGAGTCTGTGCTAGTAATTCTCCTTTGTATTTTTGCATCATCTGCAAACATATTCAGATAGCTCTCATTTCCAGTGTTACTGTTTATATCATTTATGTACACTAAAAACATGATTGGTGCCAGAACCGAACCCTGTGGTACTCCACTAGTCACTTCTTTCCATGATGAGTAGTTTCCTCTTAGTACTGTCCTCATTTCTCTCTTTATGAGAAAGTCTTGCATCCAACAAAACAGTTTGCCTCGAATTCCTCCTTGATGGTACAGTTTCCATAAAAGTCTTTGGTGTGGTACTGTGTCAAATGCTTTCTTGAAATCTAAATAGATACTGTCCACCCATCCTTCCCTTTCCTGTACTGTGTTTGTTACTCTGTCATAGTAGCTCAACAGATTAGTAACACATGATTTTTCTTTTCTGAAACCAAACTGTCTTTCTGTTATCATACTGTGTTCTTCTAGATGATTAACCCAAGCTTTTCTTATAAGTTTTTCTAATACCTTGTTTACGACACTGGTCAGTGATATTGGTTGGTAGTTGAGAGGATTTTGTCTATTTCCTTTCTTGAATAAGGGGACTATATTTGCTTTTTTCCAAATATCAGGTAGTTTCCCTTGACTCAAGGATTTCTTGAAAACTAAAAATAATGGTTTACTTAACTCCTTTGCACATTCTCGTAATACCCAACATGAAATTTCATCAGGACCACTTGCTTTTCCTCTGTCTAATCTACTTAACTCCTCCTGTATTACTTTTTCTGCTATTTGTATATCTGGTCGTATGTGTGGACATGCGTGTTCCACATAGTCCCTCTCAAAATTTTTTTCTTCTGTAAAAACTAATTGGAAATTCTTATTTAGTGCTTCACAAATATCTTTCTCTTGTGTATAAGTGATTCCCTCGTCCGTAATGGATTGTATTATATCTTTTACTTTGGTTTTGCTTCTGATGTACCTGTAAAACAGCTGTGGTTGATCACTACTTTTATTTATATCCTCCTCAAACTGTTTTTGGGCTTCCCTCCTTATTCTTGTATAGTCGTTTCTTGCCTGTTTGTAATTATTATACGCCCTTTCAATATTGTGTCTTCTGTATCTATTCCACAACAAATCTCTTCTTTCTTTTGATTTTTTACATTCTGTATTGAACCATTTCTGTATTTTCTTATCTGCTTCTTTGTGCTGTGGGATGTACTTCTGGACTCGTATTTCATAAAATTCACAAAATTTTTTATATACAGCATTTAAATCTTGTCCTCTAAGCTCATTTTCCCAATCAACTTCTAAGAAATACTTCTTTAGGTCTTGATAATTCCCCTTTTTATAGTTTAGGCTCTTTTTGTAACTGTCATTGCTGTTTACTATGTCATATGCTATCCTGAAGTTATAATTTAGTACTGCATGATCGCTTTTGCCGAGTGGAGGGTGATATATTAAACTGTCAATGTCATTTTCTTGCCTACTAAATATTAGATCTAGCACTGAAGGTACATCAAGTCCTCTTTTTCTAGTGGTTTCCCTCACACGTTGCGTTAAGAAAAACTCTTGTACGAGATCCAGGAGCTTTCGGTCCCAACAGCTTTCTTGGCTATTTATATCTAGAGTATTCCAATTTATATTTGTATTGAAGTCCCCAGTTAGTAAAATTCTTTCCGATTTCTCTTCCATTTTATGTAGCAATGATCTTATACTCTGAATTGTACTCTCTGCCAGGTCCTCATATTCGTCTCTTTCCCATGTGTTTGATCTGGGTGGCATGTACAAATTGGCTACAATTACTTTACCTTCAGATGTGTCGATCTCTACTGCAATCAGTTCTACTTGTGATGGTATATCTAGGTTTATTTCCTTGACTTTTAGATTTTTCTTAGTTAATATTATAATTCCTCCTCCTTTTTTTAAATTTCTGTCTCTTCTCCATATATTGTATTCCTCTAAGTTTAGTATGTCATTGGATATCCTTGGTGTTAATTTTGTCTCAGTTAGGCATATTATTTGTGGTTCATTTTCTCTGACATAATCATTCATCTCTAGTAATTTAGATACCATTCCATCCACATTTGAGTACATCAACTTTATCATCTTGTTTATATACTTGTCATGACATGGTTCTACTACCTTCCTCCTTTTTCTTCCATCCTGTTTGTGTACCACTTTCGTACCTGCAATCCTATTACTTTGTAAAAAAATTTCTTCTTCTCCTCTTCTGATCTTCCCTCATTCCCCCCCCCCCCCAGTAATTCCAGTTCCTCTTGTGTTAGGTATCTTTTTATCCATACATTTTTGAACTCCTCTTTTTCCATAAGATTCTTTGCATTTTTTAGTATCTCTTCCACAGTGTTTACACTCTGGAAAGTCACCTTTAGAGGTCTTGTCTTGCTTTTCTCGTATTTCCCTAACCTTTTGTGTTCCTCTATGTCTTTACTACAGATTTCCTCTGATATTTCTTTCAGTAAGCTCATTACATTTGCCATCTCCTTTTTGTCTCTAGTGATCTTGTTTTTAACTTCTTCCTCTTCTATACCAGTGATTACTATTGATTTATCTATTTCTACTGAATCTCTGACTAACTTTGGATTGTTTTGGATTATTCTTTTCACTTCCTTTTTAATGCTTTTTTCCTCCACCCTTGTTTCTAAGTCTTTCTTTACTTTCACCATTTCAGCATACGTGGTTTCTACATCATTTTTGTAGCTTTGCACAGCTTCATTCACCTGTGTTATCTTCTCCTCAATATCACTGCTCTGGTCCATAAGACTGCTTGCTTGTCTAATTGTCTCTGTGTCATTTTTTAACTCTTCCATAACACTCTCGTGATTGACTACTGTACTTGCCATTTCACTCATTTTCTTCCTAAGCATACTCAATTCCACTGTTAGTTCACTGATGGTTGTGTCTTTCTTATTGGCCTCCCTTCCTAGTTTTTCTATCTCTTCCTTTTGCAAGTGCATTTGCTTCTTGATTTCATGAATTTCATTTTTGAAAGCCATTTCTAGTTTGTGTACACGTTCAACCAGTCTATTGTGAGTCTCCACTTCAACCAGTTCTTGGCAGAAATCATCATTTTGCTTTTTACTTTTATCCCTTTTCTTTTCCAAATTTGTTTTACTGGAGTATGTATCCATTTTGTAATACTAAATGAACAGAGCATGTACTTACAGAGTATGTACAATTTTCCCGTGTTGCTGTAGTATAAACAAACCCAGCTGTGTGTGTGTGTGTGTGTGTGTGTGTGTGTGTATTTACCTAGTTGTGATATACAGGAAATGAGCTATGCTCGTGAAGTCCCATCTCTGCTTCTTGATATGTAAAATTTTGCTTTGAACTCATTTAAGTTTTTAGACTGGACGATCTCTTTGTCCAGACCATTCCACAGGTCTATGCATCTATAAGGAAAACTATATTTCTTAATATCCTTCAAGCAACTTGGCTTTTTCAGTTTCATTATGTGTCCTTTTGTTACTCTTCCATCCCATACAATCAGGTCTTCTCTGTTAATTTTTCCTACTCCCAACCTGGCCCTGAACACTGAAATCATGTCACCCCTCTCTTTCCTTTCTTCTAATAAAGGCAGGTCTAGCTTTTCCAGCATTTCACTGAACGACAGATCTGCCACGCTAAGGACCATCTTGGTTGCTGGTCTTTGTATTCTCTCAGTCTTATTTATATCTTTCTTTTTATGTCGGGTATCTTTCTTTCTATGTGGGGGCCACACTACTGCCGCATATTTCAATCTGGGGGGCATCATAGCCACTATCAATTTTTTCATCATCTCCTCATCTACGTAATGAAATGCGTTCTTATGTTGGTCAAAAGATTAAACGTCTCCCTAACTGTCTTGTTAATGTGTTTTGCAGGTGACAAATTATCCTGGACCAGCACTCCCAAGTCCTTCTATTCTCTCAATTTTGTGATTAGTTCATTAACCATCAAATAATTCAGTGATGGGCTCTTGGTACTTTTATCCATTTCCAATATTTTACATTTTTTTGCGCTGAATCTCATTTCCCACTTCCGTTCTTAAATGAAGATGAAGGGGAGCTGCAAGGCTTGGTGGATGAGTTTGGGAGAGTATGTAAAAAACAGAATCTAAAGGTGAATGTATGGAAGAGTAAAGTTGTGGTCTAGGAGAGAAGTAGAGTCAGTGAAGGAACACTGAGGTTGGAAGAGGAGGAAATGGAAACTGTGAGTGCATTTAAGTTCTTGCGTAGTGTAATGAGTAATGATGGAAGTTTAGAAGATAAAGTGCTTGAAAGGGTACAACAAGAAAGAAAGGTTGCTGATTTCTTGAAAGCAGTGATAAGAAGCAGGGAAGTGAGCATGGAGGTGAAAAAGTTATTACATGACAGTATTGTGATATCAACTATGACGTATGGAAGTGTTGGAGGAACAGAAGTCAAGAGTGAGAGCAGTGTAAATGAATAATCTGAGAGAAGCATGTGGAGTCACACAGAGAGACAGACTGTCAAATGAGGATGTGAAGGAGTGTTGTGGTGTGGATGTGGAAACACACTGAGGTGGTTTGGCCATGTGGAGCCGATGGAGAGTAAGAGACCGATGAGGAGAGTGTATGTGAATGAAGTGGAGCGGGGGAAGAAAGAGGGGGAGGCCACGGATAGATGGAGGGATGGAGTGGAGAGGTATATGACACGGGGGTGTGAGCTGGAAGCCAGACAGTGAAATGGCAGGAGACAGGGCGACATGGAGCCGATTTGTTTGTGGCCACCCCTTACAGGATTAAGGTGTCTGGCAATAGATTGAATGATAAAGAGATAGACAGATAGACATCTGGCTCCAATCATGAAACCTATCCAGGTCCTCTTGCAACATTTTACAGTCTTCTTCAACTTATACTCTCCTCATAATCTTTGCATTGTCTGCAAACAGACTTGCATAATTGTTCATTCTATCTACTATATTGTTTAGGTAAATCAGAAACATTATGGGCGCTAATGCCATTCCTTGTGGGACTCCACTTGTTACTTCCCTCCATCAAGACATCCTGTCTTTTATTACTGTCCTCATTCATCTGTCTCAAGAAGTCTCTCATCCACTCTAAGAGGTTCCTCTTCAGCCTTCTTATGTGTTCCAATATCCACATTAGTCATTTTTGGGGTACTTTGTCAAAGGCTTTCTCCAAATCTAAATACACACAATCCACCCAACTACCTCTCTCCTGTAGAACGACTATTGCCCCTGAGTAAAAGCTCAACAAAGTGGAACACACGACCTTCCATTTCTAAATCCAAACTGACTTTCTGCCAGAATGTTCCATCTCCTCCAGATATTTTATCCATTTGACTTTCAGGATTCTCTCACACAGTTCTGCGTCCAAGCTGGTCAGGGACACTGATCTATAATTCAGCGGTACTTCCCTTATAAACTGGTACCACAATGACCCTCTTTCGTTTCCGAGGCACTTTCCCTTCTTCCAGAGAACAAACAATTAAACCGTAAATCTTATCTGCCAGTTGTTCTCTACATTCCTTTAGCATCGAATTAGATATCTCATCTGGTCGTGGGGCCTTCCTCACATCTTGAGTTTCCAGTAGTCTGTATGCTTCTTGCATTTCAACTTTTACATCTTTTAACACTACATGTCTAGTCACTCTCTCCTCCTCCACAAAATCACTTTCTCTAGTGAAGACTGATTGGATGTATTTGTTCCTTATTTCAGCTAGCATAACTGCATCTTTATAGACATTTCCTTCTACTTTCAGCTTATTGATTCCTTCCTTTTGTTTCAATTTGCCATTAACAAACCTGTAAAACAACTTAGGTTCTTCCTTACATATGTCAACTGTACCTTTTTCAAAGTTTCTTTCTTCCTTTCCATGTATTCTTGTATATTAATTTCTAGTTCTTTTATATTCTTCTTTTGTTCCCTCATTACCTCTCTTTCTCCATTTGTTCCATGTCTTATCCCTTTCTTTTTTTTTTTCCTATCACACACCTTTTGTTCAACCAGTCATTTCTCCAGTTCTCTTTCCCACTAACTTTTGCACATACTTTTCAACACCTGTATTATAGAAGACTAGAAAGATACCCCACTTCTTCTGCATCTCTCATTTCCAAGAATTCTCACAAATCTGCTTCTTCGAAAAATTTTCTCAGTTCTGTAAAGTTTACTGTCCCATAGTTGAATCTTACATGCCTATATACCTCATTTTTCTTGTCTCCCTATTTCCTTCCACCGTTTGGAATTCTATCACTACATGGTCACTTTTTCCTACAGGACACAGATATTTCAAAGATTCAATTGCATCAGGTTCTTTGGTTAGAATTAAATCTAGTCTTGTTGGTGTGTCTATCTATCTATCCATCTATTGCCAGACACCTCAATCCCGTTTGGGGTGGTCACAAACAAATCGCCTCCACATCGTCCTGTCCCCCGCCATTTCACTGCCCTGCTCCTAACTCACACCCCCCTCTCTCATATACCTCTCCACCCCATCCCTCCATCTCATCCTCGGCCTCCCCCTCCCTATCCCACCTCCACCTCACTCACATACACTCTCTTCGTCAGTCTTTCACACTCCAACCTCTCCACATGGCCAAACCACCTCAGTGTGTTCCTCAAAACACTTCCTATCACATCCACATCCACACCAAAACGCTCCTTTATATCCTCATTCGTCAGCCTGTCTCTCCATGTGACTCCACAGGCTCCTCTTAAATAGCTCATTTCCACTGATCTCACTCTTGACTTGTGTCCTTCCAACAATGTCCAAGCTTCACTTCCATACGTTAGAGTTGGTATCACAATAGTGTCATATAGTAACTTTTTCACTTCCATGCTTACTTCCCTGTTTCTTATCACTGCTTTCAAAGAACCAGCAACCTTTCTTCCCTGCTGTACCCTTTCAAGCACTTCACCTTCCAAACCTCCATCCTTACTCATCACACTACCCAAGTACTTAAACGTACTCACATTTTCCAATTTCTCACCGTCCAACCTCGCTGTACATTCACTAACTTCACCTCTCTCAAAGACCATCACTTTACTCTTCCCTACATTCACCTTTAGATTCCGTTTCTTACACACTCTCCCAAACTCATCCACCAAGCCTTGCAGCTCCCCTTCATCTTCACTCAACAGAACAGTATCATCTGCAAACAATAGTACAGGGAGTTTCCAAACACTATCCTCTCTCACCAGGGCCACTCCAACATCCATTACCCTACCTTGTACCTTTTTTATTACCCCATCCATGTACAGATTGGACAACCATGGAGACATGACACATCCCTGTTTCAACTCAACCTCCAAAGAGAAAAATTCACTTAGTTCACCATCCACACGCACTGCAGCCTTAGCACCATCATACATACTCTTCACAGCATTCAACAACTTTCCATCTACTCCATATATTCTTAACACTTTCCACAATCATTGTCTATCCACCCTGACATATGCTTTCTCCAAATCCATGAAAGCCGCATACAACTTCTTTCCCTTCTCTAGAAACTTTTCCACTAAAAATCTAACAATGAATATCTGATCTACACAACCTCTTCCTTTCCTAAAGCCTCCCTGTTCTTCTCCAACTAATTCCTCTGTTCTTTCTCTAACTCTGTCAATAAGTATCCTACCATACACTTTTCCTATTATACTACGAAGACAAATGCCGCTATGATTACCACACACTTCTTTTTCTCCTTTTCCTTTGTACAAGGGAATAATTATACCTGACTTCCAATCCTCCAGGACTCTACCTTCCTCCCAGGCCAATCTGCACATCTTCCACATCCATTCTACCACTATCTCTCCCCCATGCTTCAGCATTTCACCACACACTCCATCAAGTCCTGGGGCTTTCCCCAATTTAACTTTCTTCATTGCTTCCACAACTTCTATCCTACTGATTTCTTCATGTATTCTCACCTCCCTCCTTCTCCCAGCCATTCCCCAGCCACTTATACTCGCATTACTTCCGTGCTGTATGTTCAACAATTCCCTAAAGTGTTCTGTCCATCTGCTCACTTTTTCTCCCTTCTCCACTAGTAATCTACCATTTTTATCTTTCACTCCCCTGCTAACCTCACTTCCACTCAGTTTTACTCTCTTTACCTCTTTCCAGAACATCTTCTTACAGTCCCTCCACTTTACACTCAAACTCCTTCCAAATCCCTCATCCACTCCTTTCTTACTCTCTCTTACTAATCTTTTCACCTCTCTCTTTCTTTCTACATACAACTCTCTCTTCCGCCTCTCAACCTCTTCCACACCCCTACTTCTCATCCATTCATTGTATGCTTTCTTCTTTTGTGCCACAGCCTGTCTCACCTCTTCAGTCCACCACGCTGTTCCTTGCACCCCCCTCCATCTTCTCTTCCTCCCACACACCAGATCACATGCTGCACATATTTCTTCTGTAAATATCTTGCACACACCTTCCACGTCCCCCATCTGCCCCAATTCATATTTGCCCAATCATTCCTCCACTTCTCTCTTATACTCTGCCTTTTTCTCATCCTCTTGTAACCTTTCCACTCTCCTTGCAATTACAGTACTCCTTCCTCTTGTCTTTCCCTTCTTCTATTCCTCCATCTTACTTGTATCCTAATTCTGGCTACCACCAAGTAGTGGTCAGAAAGTCAACTCCCCCAACCTCTATAAGCTCTTGCATCCATTACACATCTTCACATCCTTTCATCCACACACACATAATCAATCATTGCCTTCCTTTCATTCAGTTCACCACCCACCCTTCTCATCACTCGCCATGTATACCAGTGGATCATTTTATGCCTGAAGAGGGTATTGGCTATCATCAACCCCCTCCCAGCACAAATGTCCACTAACACACTGCCTTTCTCATCTATCGCAGCAGGCACACCCCACTCACCAACTATTCCATCCACCTTCACATTCCCTACTTTACCATTCATATCACCGATCAAAAACACTTTCTCATTCCTTCCAAACTTTTCCATGCACACTTCCACATTTGTCCAGAACTCTTCTCTCACTCTGCTAGCACGATCTTGCGTTGGCGTATACCCACACACAATCACCCACATTTGTATTCCAACTTTCAACTTTACCCACACAATCCTTGACCCAACTGATCCATACTGTCTTATGCTGTTCTTCCATCTTTTACTCACAACTATACATACTCCTTCCTTTACCCTCTCATTCTCATCTACTCCTGCACATATACCCCATCCATACTCCCATTCTCTCACACTTTCTCCTCACCATTTTGTTTCAGTCATTCCACATACATCCACTTTTGCACCCTCAAGCACCTGGACAATCTCTCTCTCTTTCACCTCATCATTCGCTCCTCTTACATTCCACGTAGCCATTACCAAGTCCTTTGTCCGGTCCTGGGTCGTCATCGTTTGGTCAGTCCTTGTCCGAGGCTTCTTGTTTGTTTTTTTAGTTAGTTGTTTTCCGGGGAGGGGCACTAACCCTAAATCTTGCCTCTTCTTTGACCCAATGGGTCATTACATTACCCATTGCTATATATAATAGTATACTGCCCCACGAATCTTTGCTGTTTCCTGAGTCCCACTCCTTCCAGTTTACCTCTTTGCAATTGAAGTCATCCATCAGAATTATGTTGCTGCCTTTCTCAATCACTTTCTGTGGACATCTAGGCATGTCCAACAACATCTCCTGATATTCCTCCTCATTCCATGCCCTTGTCTTGAGGGGGACATATGCTACTGCGATGTCTCCCTTGCCTTTCCCTCTGGTTTCAATTACCATGTTTATCACTTCAGCCATACCTTCTCCCAGTTCCACACTATCCACATTTTTTCACTGCTATCATCACTCCTCCTCCCATTTTTTCTTTTCTATCTCTTCTCCATATCTTGTAAATTTCCCATCTCCCATTTGGATATCAATATTCTCTCTTACCTTGGTCTGTACGAAGTACATAATGTCTAGCTCATTTTCCGTCAAGAAATTGTCCATTTCTGTCCTTGCTGAAATTAGACCATCTTCATTAGCATATGCCAAATCCAATCTTTTTGCACTGTTATTTATACTGTCCTTCCCTCTCCTTCGGGCCACTTCCTCAATTTCTGATCCATAACTCTTCAATAGAACTCGGTCTTCTCTTCCTCCATTCTCTGGTTGTTTTTTTCCTTCACTTCCTTAACCTGCTGCATCCCGACTGATTTTTCATCACTGAGCCCCCCCCCCCCCCCCCCCATCATGGCAGATTTTTGAAAAAGTTTTTCTTGGCTAAAACCTCTGCTTTTTATGAGAAACATTGGAAAATGCCCCCCAAAATGCTCACCTGAGCTTAGAAGTGGTCTAAACAGGTGATCCTTTAAACACCTGGTACCATATTCTCTGGAGCCGCGCTGTGCGTGTCGCATTTTCTATGTAGCGGTAACTGTTGCAAACCACTCAGAATAGGTAGATATTTGTTCATTTGGTACGAATTTATAAGTAGTACAAAAATATACTGGTTTTCACACAGTAATATAGGCGACATAAGCGTTGTTTCATTCACCAAACACATCAACATAACACACCTTCCTTGGTGACATTACCTCTTCATCGCTTCTGCTCGTTTCTTCCTCTGGCACCACACACTATTTGTCCTCCACATCGTCATCGATTAGGGAATCACTCTCGCCTTGAGTTTCGTACCGTGGTGCGACATGTCTTTACTGGCCAGGTCACTGGTAACAGGTGAGTTGCCAAAACAATGGCGTGGGGAGGAGGGGTCACGTGGGGTAAGGCATTGTCCCCACCTGGTGGCAGGTTGAGGAAAGTGTCCCGTGTCTACGTACCAAAAATCACGTGCAAAATTTGAAAATTGTGGAAATGACGGACCTTGCAATTGCAGAATGTATGGATACGTTACTGGGATTCACCGTGACAAAACGTTGCAACGTATCCATACATTATCGGGATGCCTCGGGTTAACAAGTTCATTTATTTTAGCTCTCTCTTCCTCACTGCATCTCTCCTTATCCAGATATTTTTGAATCCTTCCTTATCTGCTAATTTCAAAGTCTTGTTCATTATTTCATTTACTAAAATGTGAGACTGAAATACAGGTATTACTTTTAGTGGCCTTGCCACTTCCTCCCCATACTTTCTCAGCCCAAACACTTCTTCGATCTCCTCTTGGGTTTTGTCATCTCCTTTCATAACTATTGACACTATTTCCTTCGTCCTTCTCAGTTCTTCCCTCTCTCTTTCTGACCTCACTGACATTAGTTTTTCTTACAAACCTGAGATAATCATGCATTTTTCTCTTGTCTGCTGCATCTCTGACAAGTGATTCTTTACTTTTTAGCATCTTCACCACTTCCTTCTCCACCTTTTCCTGGTTTTCCTCTCTCTGTAGTTCTAAAATCTCCTTAAGATTTATTTTATCTTACTTGAGTTTTCTTCCATATCTAGTGGTGTTCTTGTATTTCCTTGATATGTTCCTCGCACATCTTAGTTTTAGATTCATGCTCATCAAGTTCACATTTCATCTTGTCCCCTTCCTCCTCTAGTCGATTTTCCCATTTAATCCGTTTTATTTCACTTGCGGCTGACTCATTACCGTTTTCAGTTCAGACATCTTTCTCTCCTGGTCAACACTGCATGAGCAGACACTCTCTAACTTACTTCTCAACTCTACCTTCCTCTCCTGTTCCGTGGTTCGTTCCTGTAATTCACTAATTATTGCCCATACCTGTTTTAATTCCTGGGCATTCTTCTCAGTCATTTTCTCCACACTTGATACTATTGTATGATTCAGTTTGATACTTCAGATTACTTTGGTCTCCACTGGAGAATCCCACGAACTCACCATCTATCTATCTATTGCCAGACACCTTAATCCTGTATGGGGTGGCCATAAACAAATCACCTCCATGTTGCTCTGTCCCCTGCCATTTCATTGCCTTGCTCTTAGCTCAGAGACCCCTCTCTCATATACCTCTCCACTCCATCCCTTCATCTCATCCTTGGCCTCCCCCTCCCTCTCCCTCCTTCCACCCCACTCACATACACTCTCCTTGTCAGTCTCTCACTCTCCATCCTCTCCACATGGCCAAACCACACCGATGTAATTTCTCCTAATG
Source organism: Coenobita brevimanus (assembly GCF_032717465.1). Lineage (NCBI taxonomy): Eukaryota > Metazoa > Arthropoda > Malacostraca > Decapoda > Coenobitidae > Coenobita > Coenobita brevimanus. Next base: position 47,727,647 of record NC_137008.1, read on the forward strand.
CTTCCTATCACATCCACATTCAAACCACAGTGCTCCTTCGCTTCCTCATTTGCCAGTCTGTCTCTCCATGTGATTCCACATGCTCCTCTCAAATAACTCACTTTCACTGCTCTCACTCTTGACTTCTGTCCCTCCAACAAGATCCAAGCTTCAATTCCATACATTTGAGGTGGTATCACAATACTGTCATGTAGTAACTTTTTCATTTCCATGCTCACCTCCCAGTTTCTTATCACTGCTTTCAAGGAACCAGCAACCTTTCTTCCTTGCTGTACCCTTTCAAGCACTTCACCCTCTTAAACTTCCATCCTTACTCATCACCCTACCCAAGTACTTAAATGCACTCACATTAGCCTTTTCCTCCTCATCCAACCTCACTGTACATTCACTGACTTAATTTCTCTCGAAGACCATAACTTTACTCTTCCCTACATTCACCTTTAGATTACGTTTCATACAAAACTACCCAAACTCATCCACCAAGCCTCGCAGCTCCCCTTAGTCTTCACTTAACAACACAGTATCATCTGCAAACAATAGTATAGGGAGTTTCCAAACAATGCCCTCTCTCATTGGGGCCACTCCAACATTCACTGCTCTACCTTGTATCTTTTTTATAACCCCATCCATATACAGACTGAACAACCATGGAGACATGACACATCCCTGTTTCAATCCAACCTTCAAATGGAAACTTCACTCAGTTCACTATCTACAACACTGCAGCCTTAGCACCCTCATACATACTCTTCACGGCATTCAACAACTTCCCATCTACTTCATACATTTTTAATACTTTCCATGTCTACCCAAACTGTCATATGCCTTCTCCAAATCCATGAAGGTCGCACACAACTTCTTTCCCTTCTCTAGAAACTTTTCCACTAAAGATCTAAGAATGAATATCTTCCTTCCTAAAACCTCCCTGGTATTTCCCTAACTCAGTCAGTAAGTATCCTACCATATACTTCTCCTATTACACTAAGAAGACAAATGCCCCTATGACTACCACACACTTCTTTTTCTCCTTTTCCTTTGTACAGGGGAATATATATACTAGACTTCCATTCTTCCAGGACTCTATGTGCCTTGCAGGCCAATCTGCACATCTTCCACATCCATTCTACTACTATCTCTCCCCCAATGCTTCAGCATTTCACCACACACTCCATCAATTCCTGGGGCTTTCCCTATTCTAACTTTCTTCATTGCTTCCACAACTTCCATTTTCCTGATTTCTTACTTTCTTCTATTATCCCTCCGTCTCACATCCATTCCCCTGCCACTTAAACTCGCATTACTTTCATTCTCTACGTTCAACAATTCCTTAAAGTGTTCTCTCCATCTGCTCACTCCTCCTCCTTTCTCCACTAGCAATATACCATTTTTATATTTCTCTCCCTGACTAACTTCTTTGACACCCTGTCTATCTCTCTTTACCTCATTCCAGAACATTTTCTTACATTTCCTCCACTTTACACACAAATTTCTTCACAAATTCCTCATCCACTCTCTTCTTACTCTCTCTTCCTAACCTCTTCACCTCTTTCATCCTCTCTACATACAACTCTCTCTTCCGTGTCTCAACTTCCTCCATGCCCCTGTTTCTCATCCACTCACTATATCCTTTCTTCCTTTGTGCCACTGCCTGTCTCACCACTTCATTCCACCATGCTGTTCCCTGTATCCCCTTTCTTCTTCTCTTCACCCCCACACACCACCTCACATGCTGCACAGATTTCTTCTATGAATATCTTGCACACACCTTCCACATCCTCCATCTGCTCCAATCCATATTTCCCCAAAGGCTCCTCCACTTCTCTTATATGCTGCCTTTTTCCATCCTCCTGTAACCTTTCCACCCTCCTTGTATGTATTCCTTCCTCATGTTCTCCCCTTCCTCTATTTCTCCATTTTATTTGGACCTTGATTCTCACCAGCACCAAGTGGTGGTCTGAAAGTCCACTCCCCCAACCTCTACATGCTCTTGCATATAAAGGATGTAAATAATGCACTGCCTCTCTCCGCCATGGCTCAATCGTACAAAATCTTAAACCATCACTGTGTGTGTGTGTGTGTGTGTGTGTGTGTGTGTGTGTGTGTGTGTTTTTTTTTAATAACAGAACAGAAGAAGGAAAAACAAATGGGAAAAAAAAAAAAAAATCCATACACCAGATTACTGGTGTCCTCTGTTCATAAAATATCTGTAACAGTTAGACTTGAACAGTTGTAGGTAGAAATTTGGAGGAAAACAACTCTGGGGAAGCGAGTTCCAGAGAGATGCAGTTCAGGGAATGAAAGAATTCTGATAGGCAGAAGTTCTGCAATATGGTGGAGTGACATTCCAGTCATGAGCGCTACCAGATGCCCGTGTAGCACGAGGGAAGGCATGGAGAGGTGGCACCATGGACGCAACTTCGTCTGAGCATTTGCCAAAAAATATCTGTAAAATAATGCAAGGGAGGCAACATTCCTTCTTACTTGCAGGGGAGGTAGTTTATATGTAATGGCAGGGTTGTTAATGATTCTAACAGCTTTATTCTGAATTTTTTCTAGTTGTCTTAATGCAACCTCTCCACAACCATCCCACAAGGGTGAGCAATATTCAAGCTGAGAGCGCACATGACTCTTATAAATTATAGCTAACTGCTCATCGGCGAAGAAGTTACGGACTCTGTACAATAATCCAAGTTTCTTTGAGGTGGTTTTAGCAAGTGATCTGACATGAGAGGTCCAGCTGAGGGCACTGTTAAGTGAGACACCAAGAATTTCAATATTTTTGGAGATGGGAATATTAGTAGCACTGAAGGTAATGTACGAATCTGGCAATATCTGTCTATTAGTAAACTGTATATATTTAGTTTTACTAGCATTAAAAGAGACAAGGTTGTTTTGTCCCCATTCACTAATTGTAGATAGATCTTGATTTATGGAGATGGCTGTACTGAGTTGAGAGGTAGAGATATTAGACTTTGTAATTGGATGTCTGAGTGTGAATGAACTATGTAGTGTTGAGTCATCTGCATATGAGTGAATGGGATTGTGAGTGACAGATAACAGATCATTAATATGAACCAGAAATAGGGTTGGCGCCAGAACTAATCCCTGTGGCACGCCGGCGTTAACTGAGTGGAAATTTGAATATACATCATCTACTTTTACTCTTATTTTCCTGTCACTAAGATATGAAGAAATCAAAGGAACAAAAGACGTTAGTTCATAGCAAGGGAGTTTGGACAGCAGGGAACGGTGCCATACTCTGTCGAAAGCTTTAGAGATATCAAGAGCTACTGCATGAGTTTCTCCATGTAGATCAATTGACTGATGGATGGTATGAGTTAAGAGATTGAGTATGTCAATGGTGGATCTTTCGCGGCGAAAACCGTATTGTCTATCACTAATTAAGTTGTTGGATTCAAGATGTTTAACAATATGCTTATTAATTAAAGTTTCAAATACCTTACCAAGAGAAGATGTGACAGCTATTGGTCTGTAATTGGAGGGGTCAGACGAACTTCCTTTCTTCGGAACTGGGTGGATATTGGCTTCTTTCCATGAATTTGGGAATAAAGAAGTACGTATGCATAGTCTGAATAATTTAGCTAGGACAGAGGCAAGTTCAGGGGAACACTTTTTCAAAACAATTGGCGGAATTCCATCTGGGCCTGGAGCTCTGTTGGTAAGTAAATTGTCTGGGATGGATTTTACGAATCTTGTCTGTATTTTAAGTGGGGCAATTTCGGGAGAATCAAGTTCCAGTACTGAGACATTCTGGCTGGTATCATCTATGGTAGAGTTTCTTGCAAAGGTACTAGCAAAGATATCTGCTTTCCCTCGTGGGTCATTTGCAATATTGCCATCTGAAGATTTTAGTGGGGGAATGGAAGATGACTTGTTAAAGTTATTATTGAAAGAATTAAGAGTTGACCAGAATATTCTATTGTCATTAGGGTTGTTAAGTAGTTTTGATGCTTGCTTTTGAAGAAAGTTTGATTTAGATAGATTTAATACAGCTTTTGCATGATTTCTAGCAATTTTAAATTGGGAGAGTGATTCAGATGTTTTTGATTTTAAGTAAGAGTTATATGCTAATGACTTTTGGGCTGTTGCTCTGGCACAATTGCCATCAAACAATTTTGGAGAGTTTGATCTTTTAGTGAATTGTTGACTTGGTATGAATAAATCCATACCAGCTAGTATTAGGTCGCAAATGTGGGACTGGGTAGAATTGGGATCACTAGAGAAGAAAGACTGCCATGGAACATCAGCAAGATAATTTCTAAATCCATCCCAGTCTGCCCTGTCAAAGTGCCATCGGGTAACCCTGACAGGTTCAGAATGGGGAGGTGTAGGAGGGTTAACTAATGAGGCTTTGATGAGATTGTGGTCAGAGGATCCAAGTGGTGACAGTACCTCTATCCTGTATTGATCTGGATTATTTGTCAAGAATAAATCCAAGAGATGGGCATTATGGTCAGGATTATCAGGTTTACTGTTATTTGACCAGTTCTCCATCTTATTTTCAATTAAATGGGATGGGACCACCACTCATGCATTCAATTTGCATCTTCACAATAGGCATGCTCCCTTTTCGCCGCCAATTTTGTGTTATTTTCCCACGATCTGCATGGAGCTCCGCCGCTGACAATGTCCTGTGTGTGTGTGTGTGTGTGTGTGTGTGTGTGTGTGTGTGTGGTACACACTGTCTCCGTGTCTCAGAAAGTCAAACTTTGTTTTGAACTCTCAAGTTTTTGGACTGGACAATCTTTTTGTCCAGGTTTTTCCATAGGTCAATGCATCGATATGGAAAACTGTGTTTCTTGATATCCTTCAAGCAAATTGGCTTTTTAATTTGCTTCCATATCCTCTTGTTACTCTCTCATCCTATACAAACAGATCTGTCAATTTTGTCTACTCCAATTATAGCCCTGAACACTGCAATCATGTCGTCCCTCTCTCTTCTTTCTTCTAAGGAAGGTAGACTCAGCTTTTCTATTCTTTCCCTGTATGACAGATCCGTCAGGCTAGAGACCATCTTGACTGCTGTTTTTTGTATTCTCTCAATCTTGTTTATCATCATTATGTTTATATCCTTCTTTTTATGTGGGGACCAAACCACTGCTGCCTATTCCAATTTGGGGTGGATCTTAGCTGCTATTGATTTTTTCGTCTCCTTGTCCATGTATTGAAATGTGACTCTTATGTTTGTCATGATCTTATATGTCCCTCTGACAATCTTGTTAATGTGTTTTACGGGTGACAAATTACCCTGGACCAACACTCCCAGGTCGTTCTCTTCTCTCGCTTTTGTGATCTGTTCATTACCCATCAAATAATTCAGTGATGGTCTCTTGGTAGTTTTACCCATTTCCAAGATTTTACATTTTTTGTGTGTTAAATTTCATTTCCCATATCCAGCTCCAATAATGATCCAATCCAGATCTTCCTGCAGCATTTTACAATCTTCTTCAACTTACACTTTCCTCACGGTCTTTGTATCATCTGCAAACAGATATGCATGGCTGTTCAATTCATCTACTATATCATTTATGTAAATCAGGAACATTATGGGCGCTAGCACCGAGCCCTGTGGGACTCTGCTTATTACTTCCCTCCACCCTGAAACCCTGTTCTTTATAGCTGTCCTCATCTGTCTGTCTCTCGTGAAGTCTCTCGTCCACTCCAAGAAGTTCTCCTTAAGTCCTCCTATGTGCTCCAATTTCCACATTAGTTGCTTATGGGACACCTTGTTGAAGGCTTTCTCCAGATCTATATACACACAATCCACCCAACTATCTCTGTCCTGTAGCATGTCAATTGCCCTTGTGGGTAGAAGCTCACCAAATTACTCAACTATCTCTCCTGTAGCACATCAATTACCCTTGAGTAGAAGCTCAGCAAATTAGGGACAAATGACCTCCCAGTTCTGAATCCAAACTGACTTCCTGTCAACATGTCCATCTTCTCGAGATACTTTATCCATTTGCCTTTCAGGATTCTCTCGCACAATTTTGCGACCATGTTGGTCAGGGACTCTGGTCTATAATTCAGGTGTTCTTCCTTATTCCCCCCCTTGCAAACTGGTACCACACTGGCCTTCTTCCATTTCTGAGGAACTTTCCCCTTCTTCCAGAGAACACATAATTAAACCACAAACTTTACCTATCAGCTGTTCTCTGTAATCCTTTAGTATCCAATTAGAGATTCCATCAGGTCCTGGGGCCTTCCTTATATCATGAGTTTCCAGTAATTTATACACTTCCTGCACTGATTCTTTTATATCTTTTAACATAACATTTCTAATCACTCCCTCCCCCTCCAAAAAACTGTTTTCCTTGGTGAAAACTGATTGGAAGCATTTGTTCATCATTTCAGCTTGCATTACCGCATCTTTATAGACCTTACCATCTGCTTTCAGCTTACTAATTTCTTTCTTCTTTTTCAATTTGCCATTAACAAAACCTAAAAAACAATTTGGTTCTTCCATACATTTGTCAATTATACCTTTTTCAAGTTTTTTTTTCTTCTTCACTACGTATTCTCATGTATTCATTTCTAGTTCTTTATATTCTTCCTTTGTCCTATTGTACCCTATCTTTCTCTATTTGTTCCATGCCTCATCCCTTTCTTTTTTTTGCTATCATACACCTTTTGTTGAACCAGTCTTTTTTTCAGTTCTCTTTTCCACTTACTTTTGGCACATGTTTTTTTTTCACCCTTATTATATAAGTCTAGAGAAAGATATCTGTGTGTGTGTGTGTGTGTGTGTGTGAATGTGTTTATGATAAGTGATAGCATTTGCAGACGATCTTTAGTCAAATCACACACACTCGTTGCATGTTGTCATGGATAATAAACAAAGTGCAGGGGTGGACAATGGAACTGACAAGAGTAGAAAAAATATCCAAAATTTGTTTCCTACTGTGGTGTAGTAATTATTCTTATAAAAATTTCTCATTTCTTTATGTCTTCATCACCTTCAGCTTTAACCTATCCCTTATTCACTTAATCAAATAAGCAACTAGAAGGAAGTCCCTGAGAGTGCCACACCTGCATCCACCAACTGGTCTAGGGGCCAAACATTTGACTTTATTCTGGGACCTTGCCTTTTGACCAAATGCTCCCAAATGCTCCAGTAACTTTGCTTCATATCAGACCAATCCTTTTTGAACTGATCTTGTCCTACGACTCTGATCTTTAGCTGTGACCTTGAATTTTAATTGGTTGACTTCAAGATCAAACCTCTGTATCTCTGTCTTATTCCATATGGTTTTGTTTAATGAAGACATAAACTTTTAAAGCTGATCTTGCAATGTGACCCTGACCACTGAACCAATGGGTCAAGCCCTTGGCTGACCGTCAACAATGCCCGTAAGTCTGGTCCAAATAAGATAAAAACTGTGGTAACTATTTTCTTCACATACAAACATGTGGGTCTAAATTTGACTGCCCTGGGACCATAATTTTAGACTGTTCTCAAACCGAATTCCTCCCTTCTTGTCCAGTGCTCAATCTTTCCGCAAGCTTGGTTTTAATTGGATAAAAACTTTTCTTTTACATTGACCTTAGCACTTTGATCTAGCCCTGTGACCTTTATGTAGTTTTCAATACACAATGTCAACCCCTAGGCTGACCTTCATCCCTTAAGCAAAGAGTGGTTAAAGTCAGATAAACTCTTTACTCTGTTCACAGACGGACAGACAACCAGACAGACAGACACATCATGTCAAACAGAACATAGAAACCATTCTCAAATCCCAAGTGCAAGTATAATAAGTACAACAACATAACAAAAGAAGTATTGTGTAAAATAATAGTGAGAAAAACAATGAGCCAGGGAGAATTTTTCGAATGGGGCTTTACGTTAGGGAAGGTGTGTGAAATGAGAGGAAGTGTTGGAAGTAAGTGTGTGCAAGGATGTATATGTGTGAACAGCATGATTGTCTGTTAAGGAAAGAAAGGATGAAGAGGAAAAATGCTACACGAGGGAAGGACAGCTTGTGGATAAAGAGTGTGTCACAAGTTAACCAAAATTAAGAAGGAAGCATTATGTGTAGCAGTATATTGTGAGTGAAAAAAGAATGGGGTAAGAGAGGATGCAAGTCTGAGGAGGTACCTGTGTGTGTGTGTGTGTGTGTGTGTGTGTGTGTGAGAGAGAGAAAGAGAGAAAGAGGGGGGGGGGAAATGACAGTAACTTCCTTTTTAACTGAATTTTCTCTTGATTTTTTTATAACCTTCAGATGTGTCATGAAAAATAAATAAGAGAGAAAGGGGTAGAAGTACGAGAAGTAGGAAATGAAAGAAAGAGGAAATGAGAAAAGGAACAGAAATACGAAAAGTGTGTGAAAAAATAGAGAGGGAGAGAATGTAGACAGATACAGTCATGTGCTGAAGTGAATTTCTCCCACTTATTTATGCCTTACATGATCACTGTCATCAGTCTGACAGCTGCCTGTGCACAAAGAATTATAAATGTCTATATTTGGGGTAACAGAGGGATTTATAGTAGGCACATGAGAGGATCAGGATTGGGAGTCATTAACAGATCAGATTTAAATAGTGTTAAACACATTCTCACGAACACAAGACTGGCTTGCTAGGTACTATAAGATTATCAAATAACTGCATAAACTGATGATGTATATAAATTTATTTGGTATCATACGAACAAAACTGAACAGAATCAGGTACTGTATTTTAGGATAAATAAATGCTTCAAGATCTTGCTGTACATGACTTTACATATTCTATTTTTATTATCAATGCCATTAGTTTAGCTAGCATTTGATGTGAGGATAAACAGGATTTACTGCAACTTTTACTGGCCTGTATTTTTTTTAAAAACAAGCTAAAGAATGGACCTTACCGGGTTCAGTTGTGTGGTTTTAATTTCATTTAAGAAGAAATAATAATTTAGTAGATCTTTATGCAATGGTGACTTGTATGTTATTTTATTCTGCAAGTGGTGCAGATTAGTTTCTTAGTGTAGGCACAAAGCTGGGGAATTGGTCATACAACGTGAGGAAGTGGGAAGAACATCTTGTCAGACGTGAAGGTTGTCTTACAGGATTTTTATATTACTGTTATACAATTTTATGTTAATATAAAGGCACCAACAAGACTGGCACTTTTCGGGAAAAAAAAAAAAAAAAAAAAATGTGTACCTGAGTGAAAATGACTCTTATCAAGCAATGCTGACTACAGTGTTGTTATACAATTATTGCAGTTTTTATTATTACTGTATACAGTAATTCCTATTAAAAAAAAAAAAATCCTGTGACTGATGGACATTACTGAAAGGCAACTACGGAAGGTAAGCGTGAATTTCAGAGAAAACACCTCCCATACCAAGTAAGCTTTCTGTGGTGTGCGTTGAGACAATAATTTTTTCCTCAGATTTGCAATTCCCAAATCACGGTGCATCTTGCACAATGCTGCGTCTTAAAGGTCATGAACCGCAGTACCATATGCTGCAGTCAGGCCTCACTATACATTCACTTGTCATATAATAAATTCCTAGAATAAGAATCTAAAAGTTATACTTGTACCTAGTTTTGGAATAACAATGGAGAAATTCACTTATATGATAATTCTGATGGTGCTCTTGCCTCACCTAATATTAAGAGGGCTCTCCCTCCATGCTAAGGGAAATGTGGCATGAATAAGGAGTAGTGATGTATGGTAGTGAGGCCAGAGCAGTAAAGGAAGAGGATATTCAAAGGCTCAAATATAAGGAAATCATTATGATTAGACAGATAAGTAGTGCAACCTCAATAGGCCTGGAGGGGGGGGGGGATGAGGATTCTAACTGAAGAGCTGAGAGGAAGGACAAGACTAGAATGCACTGGTGCTGTGATGAAGTGCAGACTGAGAAGGTTTGGGCATGTTAAGAGGATGAAGGATGACAAGTGAGATGTGTGAATGTCAGGAGTAGGGTTGCGACAGGCAGAAGGATGACAAGTGAGATGTGTGAATGTCAGAGTAGGGTTGTGAAAGGCAGACTGAAAGAGACCTGGGACATGGGATGAGGAACTGAAAGAGGAGATTGCAGGGATTGAGCAGTGTGGAGAGCTGTCATTGGGTGACCGAGGCGTATAACAATCTCATGCGTACACAGTGCCTTCTGTGCGCATGTCGACAGTCAGCTGTTTGGGCCATGATGGCCATCCAATGTTTACATTCTCTGTGATCATCTCCTTTTCATTCCATTTTGTGCATGCAAGACTATTGAAACACCACTGTTATCACCAAATAATAGTGCAAGTGCATAACAAATAGTGCAGTGTGTGATATTAAGTGAAGTGATAACTTTTTATGTGTGAAGTAATGAAATATGTGACTTGGAAATTATGTGTAGCAAGGATGCTACTTTTTGAGATTTTATGTTATGTGGTCACAGGCCTCCCTCCCTATCCCCACTGAACCTATGCTGTATAAATCTCACTATATGATAAATTAGTATGTGGTGGGATTTCAATTATCACTGTATTGCAAGTAGCGAGACAATACAGAGCTTTTGAGAAAAATCTCCTGAGAGTTACTGACTGAGTATGAGGATGGACTAGGCCCCCCCCCCCCCCACAAGACATAAAGTAACTTGGTGGTGGGATGAGGCTGTAAAAGCTGCTGTTAAGGAGAAAAAAAAGTCTTCTCCGGGAATGGATAAGGAGTTGTAACAAAGAGGAATACTTGGCATCCAAGTATAGAGCTAGAAAAGGGGTATACAGAGCAAAATTTGAGTCTCAGAGACTTTTACTGGATAACCTAAGTAGTGTGGAAAAGAAGAATACATTTAAGGTGGAAAATCAGATCAAGAGGGAAAACAGGGATATCATGGGTGAGTAGGTTGTGAAGAGTACTCGAGGACAGGTGGTAGTGAAGAGTGGGGATATTAAGGATGCCTAGAGAGAGCATTGTAACTGGTTGCTCAATGAGGAGTTTGACTGGAACAGGGAAGGCTTGGAGTCAGCATACCCAGTGTTTGGCCCTTGGCCACTGATTGATGCTGCTACCATTAGCATGCCAACAGGCAGGATGCAGGTTGGGGAAGGCAGCAGGTGTGTCTAGTTGACTGCTGAAATGCTGAAGGCCTCATGAGATATAGGAGTGGGATTAATTACTGATCTGATAACTACAATTATATATGAGTGTGCTGTCCTAGAAGATTGGCTGAAGAGTGTAACTGTAAATCTGTATAAGTGGAAGGATGAAGCTATGGAAAGTGGAAATCATAGAGTCATAAAACTTTTGGACTAGATAAAGAAGATAATGGAGAGAGTTTTAGAAGGTATGATTAGAGAAAGAGTGAATATTGATGAGATGCAGTTTGGGTTTATGCCAGGTGAAGGGGCAAATGATTCCATATTCATTGTCTGACACCTTCAGGAAAAATATATAGGAGAAAAGGGATCTGTATTTTGATTATGTTGATTTGGAGAAGGCCTTTGACAGAGTTCCTAAGGTGGTGGTGAAGTGGGCAATGAGGAAGCCTGGGATCAAAGAGTGGCTGGTTAGAGTGGTTATGGTTATGTACATGGGTGCTCGCACCCAGGTGAAAGTGAAACGAGATTTGAGTGATGAGACTCAAATGTGTTTTCTGTGAATGTTGGTGTGCATCAGGGGTCAGTCTTGAGCCTCTTCTTATTTATCATGGTGCTTGAAGCCCTCTCACATGACTTCGGACGGACTCATGTGGAAGATATATGTTATGATCTGGTGTTGACTGCAGAGAATGAAAGACAGGTGGAGGAAAGATTTAGGAAGTAGAGAGATGGTATGGGGCACAAGGGCTTTAGAGTAAATGCAGATACAAAGGTAATGGTACGTAGGGTTGGTGGCAGTACTGTCAAAGACGACAGAGAGTGGCCATGTGTGTTTGCCACAAGGGCATCAGAAGTAATCCCATCTTGTGCTGTGTTTGTGATAAGTGGGTGCATAAGCGACGTAGTGGTATTAGAAGTAGACTGCAAGATAATGCTGATTTTATGTGTGAGGTGTGTCAGGGAGAGCATGTGGAGATTGTCAGGAGTGAAAGGATTGATCTTGCTGGCGAGTCTCTCAAGTACAGTATGTAGAAGAGTTTTGTTACCTGGGAGACATGTTATGTGCTGGAAATGGGGCTGGAGCTAGTTTTGTGGCTAGAGTAAGAAGTTCAGGGAGCTGTTGCCTCTCCTGACACTGAGAGGGCTCTCCCTCTGTGCTGAAGGATTTTTGTATGCAACATGTGTTATGACAGTGTGGTAATGCTGTATGGTAGTGAGACCTGGGTAGTTAGAAAAAAGAAGATATTCGCAAACTTAAACATACTGCCAGTCCCAGAGAAGGGTGACCACACCCAACCCTCCAACTATCGTCCAATTGCTTTAACATCCTGTATTTCAAAAGTTTTCTAGTCAATTCTCAATAGAAAAATTTTAAGGCATCTTTCCTATCACAACCTTCTTTCTGATCGTCAGTACGGGTTCCATCAGGGACGCTCCACTGGCGATCTTCTCACTTACCTTACAGACTCCTGGTCATCCTCCTTTCGTGACTTTGGCGAAAGCTTTGCCACTGCACTTGACAGCTCAAAGGCTTGTAATTGAGTCTGACATACATCTTTAATGTCCAAACTGCCCTCTTACGGTTTCTATCCTTCTACCTGTGCCTTCATCGCTAGCTTCCTTTCTGGTCGTTTTATAGCTGCTGTCGTAGACGGCCATCGTTCTTCTCCTAGATCTATCAGCAGTGGTGTTCCTCAGGGCTCTGTCCTATCACCAACTCTTCCTTTTATTCATCAATGACCTTCTAAGCTGTACATCTAACCCTATCCACTCAAATGCTGATGACTCCACCCTTCACCTTCCCATTCGGTTCCCGCAACGCCCATCTCAGCAGTTACTTCAAAAAACAAGGGATGAGGCTATGGCACACCTAATGTCTGACTTGGCTCATATCTCTGATTGGGGTAAAAATAATCTTGTTGTTTTTAATGCATCTAAGACTCAGTTTTTGCACCTATCAACCCATCAAAATCTTCCACAGGTATACCCACTAATGTTTAATAATATTCAGCTGAATCCTGCATCATCCTTGAACATGCTTGGGGTTTCATTTACTCGAGACTTATCTTGGAAAGATCATATTACATCTCTTGTAAAATCTGCTTCCAAGAGACTGGGTGTGCTAAGCCGACTCCGTTCCTTCTTTACCCCTGCACAACTGGTGACTCTATACAGGGGTTTTATCCGCCCCTGTGTGGAGTACAACTCTCATGTGTGGGGAGGCTCCCCACATACAGCTCTTCTCAACAGGGTGGAGTCAAAGGCTTTTTGTCTCATCAACTCTCCTCCTCTTACTGACTCCCTTCAACCTCTGTCTCTTCGCTGCACTGTTGCATCTTTATCTCTTTTCTATTGCTACTTTAATGGTCACTGCTCCTCTGAACTGTCTGCATGCATTCCTCCACCACTACGACGGGCGCGTAGCACCCATCTACCAGCACACGCTCATCCCTTTTCTGTCCAACTTTCTAATGCAAGAGTTAACCGTTACTCCCAGTCCTTCATTTATGCAACTGGTCAACTCTGGAACTCTCCCTCTGTCTGTATTTCCTGCTGCCTATGATCTCCAGTCTTTCAAACGCAGTGTGTCCAGGCATCTCAAAATGAATGGATCTTGAATTTGGCTCTCTCTTGTATTTTGTTTTTCTCTTGGAGGGAACTGTTATCGTGGGCTCATGGCCTTTGGTTCCTTCTTCCTCGCATTAAAAAAAAAAAAAAAAAAAAAAAAAAATACAGAAATGACAATGATTAGGTGGATGTGCAGAGAGTCTTTGAATGTCAGGGCTGGGGGGGCTATGTTTATAATGAAAGAGTTAAGAAGTAGGATGGGACTGGAGTGTATTGGTGTTGTGATGAAGAGAGGTAGTTTGAGATGGCTTGGGCACGTGGAAAGGATGGGGAATGACGATTGGGTGCATAATGTGAGAAGTGTTAACATTAGGGTTAAAGTTGTGAGACACAGATCAAAAAAGACTTGGGAGAGGGTCATTAAGCGTGACCTCTGGGATAAGGAACTGAATAGGGAGGCTGCCAGAGATGAAGCAGCATGGAGAGCTGCCATTAGGTGACCAAGGCCAATGCATGCAAGCATGTTGGAGCCTAAACAAATGAAACAATGAAATGATACGAAACACACGAGGTGTGACTGTATATTATTATCAAACCTTTTGTACCTTCAGTTTGGAGAAGGTAACTCATTCTGAAGGGATCAGAAAATAATTTACACTTAACCCTTGCACGATGATGGCATCTTAGTTTAGCCTTACTACCTCCAGGCAATTTAATTCAACTTATTACAAACCTCTCATACTGAAGATGTTAAATAAACTAAATTCCATTTAGGCTAATACTGTATGGAAAAAGAAACACATGGATGGACTAAAGTATGAGAAAAAGTTAATTCAACAAATTTAAAAATTCCTTACCTGTGATGTTGTCTTTTTATTTGCAAGAATATTTTCAATGTATTTTCCTTTTTCCTCCATGTCAGAATCATTGTCCTCTTCCTCTGAGGAACCTTCATCTGTAGACAGTACTTCTTCAGAGGCTAAGACTCTGTTCTGTAGATCAAAAATACGTTGACACTCTTCTTTATATCTGAAATGGAAAAGATATACTTTATACACTCTGTTATTTATATACTCTGGAGTTATGAAGCACACAGTAAAGATTATTCTTGCTGGAGAGCCACGAGTGTATGGAGAAGTTCTTCTCTTTGGGGGACATTTTCTGTGCGATGGCAAAGGTAAGGAGTTGTTGCAGGAAGTTCAGGATGCTGCTGCATCTCCTGACAAAGAGGGCTCTCTCTCTGTGCTATGGGACCACCGTATACAGCTTGTGTCAGGAGTGTAATGTTGTATGGTGGCAAGAGCTGGGCAGTAAGGAAGGTGGATATTTGTAGGTTCAAATGTACGGAAAAATAATAATGACCAGATGGATGTGTACAGTGAACTCTCACATTTGGCGAGTAACAGGTACGAAAAAAAAAAAAAAAAAAACTAGCCAAACTGGAATTCGCCAAATATGAACTGAAAAACCAATGGGAAAAGAATAAATTGTTTCTGGGTATGCATGACTGGACTGATTTTCCACGTATATTATAACATTACTGGGTGTAAATCGTGATAAACACACAAAACATGATTCAATTTCATGTATTTTAGCCAAGAAACAATACAAAACAGAAAACTCACATAAGAAAAGAAAATGGATGGGGTTGTAAAGGAGGTGGAAGGTAGGGCACTGGATGTGAGGGTGGCTCTAATGAATGAGGATGAAATGTGGAGGATTCCGGTGTTGCTCTTTGCTGATGATACAATATTGCTGAGTGAAAATGAATGGGAGTTGCAAGGTTTGGTGAATGAATTTGGGACAGTGTGTAGGAAGAGGAATCTGAAAGTTAATGTTAACAAGAGAAAAGTTATGGTATTTGACAGGAATGAACTCAGAATGCACAGTGAGGCTGGCTGGTGAGGATATGGAAAATGTGAGTGCAATCAAGTACTTGGGTAGTGTGATGAGTAAGGATGGAAGTTTGGGGGATGAAGTGATTGAAAGGGTACAGCAGGGAAGGAAGGTTGTTTGTTCAATGAAAGCAGTGATGAGAAATAGGGAGGTGAGTATGGAAGTTAAGAAGTCACTGCATGATAGTATAAGCGAGGCTTGGACCTTGGTAAAGGGAAACAAGTTAAGAGTGAGAGCAGTGGAAATGAGTTACCTGACAGAAGCATGTGGTGTAACACGGAGGGACAGGTTGACGAATGAAGAAGTGAAGGAACGTTGTGGGGTGGATGTGGATATGACTGAGAAAATTAGGAGAAATACAATGAGGTGGTTTGGACATGTGCAGAGAATGGAGAATGAAAGACTGACTAAGAGGGTGTATGCAGGTGAAGTAGAGGGAGGGAGAGGGAGGGGAAGACTGAGGATGAGGTGGAGGGATGGAGTTGAGAGGTATAAAAGGGAGAAGGGAGTGAGTTGGGGGGAGGGCAGTTAAATGGTGGGAGACAGAGTGACTTGGAAGTGTTTTGTCTGCAGCCACCCTTTGCGGGATTAGGGTGTTGGGCTATATATAGACAGACAGATGTAGACGTGGTGTATGGTGCGTGGATGCCTTAGTGGATAGTTTTCTTTATTGGAAAAAAAAGTTAATCATGAGGAAGCAGTAAAATTCATGTATTCACCTTTAGTGCAAAGAGGTGGGGGGGGGGGGAATTGTGTTCGATCTTTGTTATGAACTGACGGTCTTTGGTCAAGAAAATTTGGATCTTACGATACGTGAAGACACTATTGTTACATGTGTAAGAATGTGTATATTTTGTGTGTGTGTATATTATACATGTATGTATAATGCATGCATGTCGCTAGGCGCGTGTGTGTACGTCGATGCTATGTGCACTAGTGCACTAGCATCCACGCACATGCACTCACTGTCATGTTTTTGCCTGTTATTTTGTACACATTTATAAAGTCTTAGTTAATTCTCTTTGCTCTCTCGACATGGGTGTGACTAAAATTGTTTTTAATATCTGTGACTTTTGGTGGAGCTTAAACGGGCAACATAAAGATTTGTACTCACCAGCAATATTTATAACGTTTGAAGTATGGGGAAGAGATTAATTTGCCTAGCTCTTTTCTGTACATTTCTTGTCTGGCCTCCAGCTGCATGTTGATACGTGCATGCAGCCGGAGGGTATATAAGGTGGAGAATTTTGAATGGAGATAGAGTTTTTGTGGGATTGGCATCGGGAGAGGGAGTGTTTGGACTGGAGATCAGAGAGGGAGGAGAAGCAGTATTCTGTGTGTTGTACATATTTCTGAACGCCTTTTCACTTTGTATCAGCATCCAATCACAAGTACTATTGTTATTATTATTATTTGTAGCAATCAAGTGCTGTTTATCTGGTAAATTACCAATATGCTGGGAATCGAACCAGGGACTCTCAGGTGAGAGCCAGGCAGCATACCACTACACCACGACCAGGTAAAAGTTAACTCACGTTGTCACAATCTTGTAACCAACGTCCCTCCGCCCCCACTGTGGGCATCAAGAGGATGAGTTAACCCCCTGGCACTCGGGCAAGTAGATGCTTTTAATCTATCCCAAGCACTTACGGCAAGTCAGAATGAAGAGGGAAACCTGTACTGTACACAGGAAAAATCATCTGGTAAATTACCAATAGCTGGGAATCGAACCAGGGACTCTCAGGTGAGAGCCAGGCAGCATACCACTACACCACGACCAGGTAAAAGTTAACTCACGTTGTCACAATCTTGTAACCAACGTCCCTCCGCCCCCACTGTGGGCATCAAGAGGATGAGTTAACCCCCTGGCACTCGGGCAAGTAGATGCTTTTAATCTATCCCAAGCACTTACGGCAAGTCAGAATGAAGAGGGAAACCTGTACTGTACACAGGAAAAATCATCTGGTAAATTACCAATATGCTGGGAATCGAACCAGGGACTCTCAGGTGAGAGCCAGGCAGCATACCACTACACCACGACCAGGTAAAAGTTAACTCACGTTGTCACAATCTTGTAACCAACGTCCCTCCGCCCCCCCGCGGGCATCAAGAGGATGAGTTAACCCCCTGGCACTCGGGCAAGTAGATGCTTTTAATCTATCCCAAGCACTTACGGCAAGTCAGAATGAAGAGGAAACCTGTACTGTACACAGGAAAATCATCTGGTAAATTACCAATATGCTGGGAATTGAACCAGGGACTCTCAGGTGAGAGCCAGGCAGCATACCACTACACCACGACCAGGTAAAAGTTAACTCACGTTGTCACAATCTTGTAACCAACGTCCCTCCGCCCCCACTGTGGGCATCAAGAGGATGAGTTAACCCCCTGGCACTCGGGCAAGTAGATGCTTTTAATCTATCCCAAGCACTTACGGCAAGTCAGAATGAAGAGGGAAACCTGTACTGTACACAGGAAAAATCATCTGGTAAATTACCAATATGCTGGGAATCGAACCAGGGACTCTCAGGTGAGAGCCAGGCAGCATACCACTACACCACGACCAGGTAAAAGTTAACTCTCGTTGTCACAATCTTGTAACCAACGTCCCTCCGCCCCCACTGTGGGCATCAAGAGGATGAGTTAACCCCCTGGCACTCGGGCAAGTAGATGCTTTTAATCTATCCCAAGCACTTACGGCAAGTCAGAATGAAGACTTGCCGTAAGTGCTTGGGATAGATTAAAAGCATCTACTTGCCCGAGTGCCAGGGGGTTAACTCATCCTCTTGATGCCCACAGTGGGGGCGGAGGGACGTTGGTTACAAGATTGTGACAACGAGAGTTAACTTTTACCTGGTCGTGGTGTAGTGGTATGCTGCCTGGCTCTCACCTGAGAGTCCCTGGTTCGATTCCCAGCATATTGGTAATTTACCAGATGATTTTTCCTGTGTACAGTACAGGTTCTCCCTTCATTCTGACTTGCCGTAAGTGCTTGGGATAGATTAAAAGCATCTACTTGCCCGAGTGCCAGGGGGTTAACTCATCCTCTTGATGCCCACAGTGGGCGGAGGGACGTTGGTTACAAGATTGTGACAACGTGAGTTAACTTTTACCTGGTCGTGGTGTAGTGGTATGCTGCCTGGCTCTCACCTGAGAGTCCCTGGTTCGATTCCCAGCATATTGGTAATTTACCAGATGATTTTTCCTGTGTACAGTACAGGTTTCCCTCTTCATTCTGACTTGCCGTAAGTGCTTGGGATAGATTAAAAGCATCTACTTGCCCGAGTGCCAGGGGGTTAACTCATCCTCTTGATGCCCACAGTGGGGGCGGAGGGACGTTGGTTACAAGATTGTGACAACGTGAGTTAACTTTTACCTGGTCGTGGTGTAGTGGTATGCTGCCTGGCTCTCACCTGAGAGTCCCTGGTTCAATTCCCAGCATATTGGTAATTTACCAGATGATTTTTCCTGTGTACAGTACAGGTTTCCCTCTTCATTCTGACTTGCCGTAAGTGCTTGGGATAGATTAAAAGCATCTACTTGCCCGAGTGCCAGGGGGTTAACTCATCCTCTTGATGCCCACAGTGGGGCGGAGGGACGTTGGTTACAAGATTGTGACAACGTGAGTTAACTTTTACCTGGTCGTGGTGTAGTGGTATGCTGCCTGGCTCTCACCTGAGAGTCCCTGGTTCGATTCCCAGCATATTGGTAATTTACCAGATGATTTTTCCTGTGTACAGTACAGGTTCTCCCTTCATTCTGACTTGCCGTAAGTGCTTGGGATAGATTAAAAGCATCTACTTGCCCGAGTGCCAGGGGGTTAACTCATCCTCTTGATGCCCACAGTGGGGGCGGAGGGACGTTGGTTACAAGATTGTGACAACGTGAGTTAACTTTTACCTGGTCGTGGTGTAGTGGTATGCTGCCTGGCTCTCACCTGAGAGTCCCTGGTTCGATTCCCAGCATACTGGTAATTTACCAGATGATTTTTCCTGTGTACAGTACAGGTTTCCCTCTTCATTCTGACTTGCCGTAAGTGCTTGGGATAGATTAAAAGCATCTACTTGCCCGAGTGCCAGGGGGTTAACTCATCCTCTTGATGCCCACAGTGGGGGCGGAGGGACGTTGGTTACAAGATTGTGACAACGTGAGTTAACTTTTACCTGGTCGTGGTGTAGTGGTATGCTGCCTGGCTCTCACCTGAGAGTCCCTGGTTCGATTTCCAGCATATTGGTAATTTACCAGATGATTTTTCCTGTGTACAGTACAGGTTTCCCTCTTCAAGTGCTGTTTAATTCTCTCATTTTATGATTTTATTTCTTTTGTCTGGCAATTTGTTCCCAGACTTTAGTGTAATTATTCAGGGTATTATCAGGTGGACTGTTTTTCTCATTCTTTTGTGTTTCATTGTCTCTGTAAATATTGTAAGTATTATTAGCTTGTATTATATCAGGTATTTTTCATTGTGTTTATTTTGCCCTTGCTTATGTCAGCTAATTTTATTTACTTTCGGACCTGTGTTTTGAGGCTGGAGTTAATATTTTTATTATTTTTCATCATTTAACTATTTGTTCAGTTTTCTTTTCACTTTGTTTTTCTCAGTTTTTACACAGTCAGATTTAGTTATCTTGTGTTGCCTACTCCCATCTTGTAACATATAAATTGGCTTTACCTCGTCAGGATAATACCCTGATATTTTGTTTATTATTGAGTCATTGTGGTTGTGTTACCAATTAAATTTAATTGGTTATATTAGGTTAGAATGCAGTACCTATGCACTGATGCGTCCAGTCGGTGAGGTCGTATGTAAACACACTATCTTCGGTGTCTTAGGGCAGACGTATCTGTAATAATCTATCTTTAAATATATTTTTATCGAAAAATACGAGGCTCCTAGAACCTAACCCCCTTTTTACATGTAAATATATGTCACGTTTTAGAGCGAAACTGATTTTGCAAGAGGTTCTACATAATTTATCTCGTGTTGTATGAGGACTCTACTATATCATCTCACCCAAATGTTCTTCATTAACTTCATTAAATACTGGAACACTTATTGCTGTTTCTGCCGCTTCTTTCATAAGCTGTTCCTTCTGCTGACGCTGTGGCTGTGTCCGCGTCGCTGTCGGCACCATCCGCGATGAGATCAGGGAGAAGTGGTGCCCATCCATGCTTAATGGTAGCATTAATAATTCTATGCCAGGCATCTACCATAAAGATAACAGCCTGTCTGATATCAGAATGTTTCCAGAACGTTTTGACAGTATTATAGAATACAGTTACAGTATATTTTTATTATAAACAACTCACCAAATGTGAGATTTATGTCGCCAAATTAGAGTTTTATGTACAATCCCATCCCACTGCCAAAAGTGAATTTGCTATAAAAAAACTCACCAAATGTGAGAGGTCACTGTAGTGCAAACTGAATGAGAGGCCTGGGGAATTAGGACTGTATTTGAAGAGTTGAAAGGAAGAATGGAATATGAATGTGTTAGTGTTGTGATCAGGAGGGGTAGATTGAGAAGATTCAGTCATGTTGAGAGAATGGAAGATGACAACTGGGTATGGAAGGTGCGAGCTGTGAATGTTGAGGGTAGGGTTGTGAAAGGCAGACCACAAAAGACCTAGAATCAGGTCACAGAGTGTAATCTCACAGACAAGAGACTCAATAGGGAGGCTGCCAGAGATTAAGTTACATAAACAGCTAACAACAGGTGACCTAGGCTGACACGTGCAAGCATGTTGGAGCCTTGGTAAATGAAATGAAATGAAACTTAATAAGGTATGGTACTGTTGTGAAAAACTTTTCCCCAAAGCAGGATACAAAGCTTTTCTGACAGTGAAAATTCAACCACAACCTACCTCTCCTGATGCTCAGCAATAGAAAATCGGTTCCCTCGTGAAAAT
This sequence comes from Coenobita brevimanus, assembly GCF_032717465.1. Taxonomy (NCBI): domain Eukaryota; kingdom Metazoa; phylum Arthropoda; class Malacostraca; order Decapoda; family Coenobitidae; genus Coenobita; species Coenobita brevimanus. The sequence goes on from NC_137008.1 coordinate 47,749,063, forward strand.
TTGTTCATTCCTTCTTCGCCTGCTTTAGCTTTCTCAGTGGATAATGTTCGTACAACGTCAATTACCTCCCATCTAGTCAGTTTTGCAATCTGGAAAAAAATATATTATTCATAATAGCTTTTATCAGCTTCTCCTACTCTTAATACCACACATTATTTATTATGCATAAGGGATATGGATTATGTTTTTTTTTTTTTTTTTTTTTTCTTTTTAAATAACATAACAGAGGAAGGAAAAACAAATGAATAAAAAAATAATAATAATCCATACGCCAGATTACTGGTGTCCTCCATTCATAAAATATTTGTAACACCGTAGCCTTCAGTCCACAAGGTGGCCAGACATGGTTCATGGTGTTGGTCATCTGTGTGAAAAGGCAATTACTGTATCATTCTTTTTCACTAATACACAATGACTATTCTTCTCTCAGCCTTCCCACACATTCCTGAAAGCATGCTGGCAACTCAAGTGTGTCTTAGATTACAGTGATGATTAGATGACTACCACAGTGCACTTTTTCTAACCTGAAAGATATCTCTCACCCTTTTCTGCTCTGTTGGTGACCAAGTGTAGTAAGCTGGGAAGATCAATCTGACTAGTAAACCTATGAGACACAAGCCTACCTTATAACTATATGCAACAATTTATTTTGGAAGTTATAGCAGCAGCTCAATGCTGTCAGGTAAAAACAAACTGACTATACACACTATACAAATTCCCTCCCCATCCCCTGAAAGTAGGATGATGAACAGCTGGGGAATGGCAACTTCAGCTTGCAGTCAATCACGTTCATGTTCTGATGAGCCTGGGGCCACAACAACAACAATGCCAGCATCCAAACTTCATTGGCAATGATGTACAGTATTAATAACTTAAGATCACTGCGGGATCTCTGGGACTGCCCCTAGGCTGTTGCCAGTTTCTTGACACAGATGATTCCCAAGATGGGCACCTTGGGGCATCAAATTAAAGCAAAGGTTATCTATAGTTTATTTAGTCAAATGTTACCTCATCCTCAGGTACTCCATACTGACGAAGGAGGTTCTTTGCATTGTTCAGTGACAGCTTCCGAAGATCAGCATCCGTTCCCGTAACAGTGCGTTTGGGTTGCTGCTCTTGTTCTTCTTTGTTTTGCGTGGGCTTGTTTGGGATACGGATGTAGGAGAAACCTTCACCACAACCTGGTAACAAAGAAGAAGGTTGACGTATTCATCAATTAAATTATTATTATTATTCTACAGTATGTGGTGCGTGTGTGTGACAGTGGTAGCATGGATGGGGTATTTGACATGAGTAAGTGAGAATGACATGACAAAAGAGGGTGTATGTGTTGTTGTGTACAAGAGATGGAAGGTGAATACAAGAGAGTATGGATCAGTTGGTTCGAGGATTGCGTGGATAAGACTGAAAGTAGGAATATGAACATGGGTGACTGTGAGTGAGCCAATGCAAGATCGTGCAAGCAGTGGCTGGCAGCCACAGTCTTATTATCTTGAGCAAATGGTAACTAAGGTCAGTGCTACCAACCATTCCTATGGAGCAAAGTAGAACGCAGCAAAACTTTAAACTTTCAGCAGATGTATTCATCAAATTTCAGGACATGACTTTTGTCTTTGATTGTACAATAAACTGGTAATCTGCAGAAGCTAAAATGAGACGGAAACTGATTTGTAAGGGTTGATTCTACCTGTGGGGTCAGCTGGGCCTGTGAGCTGCAGGAGACACTTGCCCCGCACTGCCTGGATGTATGCTCGAGTGGTATGCCATGGTGCAACCTTGGGGTGGGCATAAACAGTTATGAAGTAAATGATGAACATCAAAACTCTGACAGATCAGACAACACCACAGCTAATGGGTATATGACATGCGCAACAAATCCAAAAACACACCTCCTGTTACTTTAAGTACAATTTCCTTCCCCTCCTGCTATTCACACAACCACTGGCACCACATCATCATCCCATGTGCACAAACATTACACCTACGATGCAGACCCACACAATATACACACTGCCTCAAACACACAGCACAAACATGTTACAATTAAATGCCGATGGTCACAGCACCAAACACCACAAATTCAAGGCTTTCTTCACAAACACTACATACACATTGCACTCACCCATTAACAAGTTTACATGCACACATGAAACCCTAAAAATCACACACACTCACACATTTGCACAGACAGAACTGATGGCCATGAAGGAGGCCTAATCACTTACATTCATACATCCACAACACAACCACTTTCCAGAACAACACATTTGAAATAGTCACGAAGTGCAATTCAGGTCACAAACACGAAATCAACATTTTAAACATTTACATTCCCCCTGGCATCTTACTGTCAGGTCAGACACTGTTCTGCTACTGGTAACATGTAGTTCAGTACTACTTGTTACACAGTCAGATTGTCAGTGACTAAACCAGTAACCCCATTGGTCTAGGCAAGTGAGGAGGATGGTACGACACCCCACAGGACAAAAAGCAAGACGTGTCGAAACAAGGATAAGCTACCGTTCATCATGGATAAGACTGTTCATCATCAACCGATGTGTTTTAGACAAGGTTCGTTCAGTCCAATCCCCCCCCCCCAAGCTATCTCTCCACTTTCCTCTGCCCCACTGGATCCTCCTCTCACTGTCTCCTCCCACCCAAATCTCCCCCATACCCCCTCTATACCACTGTGGGAGGGTGTAGCAGTCATATTCCCTCCCTACTAAGGCCCCCCCACCCCCCCTCCACCTCCCAGGGCCCCCCCCCCACACCCACTCCACCTCCCTCTGCCCCATCGGTTCCACGTCTGACTGTGACCTCCCATCCAAATCAAGCATGCCAATCACCAGGCCACTGCATCAATGATTTACGAGCTGTTACACTCGACCTGTTCTATATGATGCAATGTATATTATATCTGTTATTAGTTATTTATGTAAGGTTATTGGCCAAAGAATATTAGTTTCTTTGTATAATTTACCCTTTTTCCCTCATTTTTTATACGAAAGTTTTGTGATTGTATGGTACCCGCAACTTATGATTTTGCTTTCATTATTTCTGCCATTTAACCATTTACACACATCAGTACAGGTTTTTTAATGCTTTATATAACACATACATGTATTTTATTGTATTCTTTACATGCAGAACCTAATATTTTTTCATGACAAGCAATTTATTTTTTGTTCAGTTAATTCATTTATTTATATTATCATACTGTTTTTTCTTCATTTATACATTTCAATATATGTATAAATATTTATGATATTGAATGATTTACTTAAGCAGTATTAACTGATAAAATTTTATCTTGCATGCAAAGGTATGATGATGATGCAAAGGTAATTTTTTCTCCTTTTTTTATGCACACTCATACAGTTTGTTTCATGCCTGAGCACAGGTTTAATATTGATATGGGTGATTTTTGTAAGAATATGTGGTGATAAAGTAGATATAGGCCAAAATTTTCCTATTTTCGTTCACAGGTGATGGGCAACTATTATTATATTTGACGGTCAATTGTGCCGTAACCATTAGGCCTATGGTGCATAAATTCAAGCTCTTCAAATCGGTAAGAGAAAATTTTACCTTGGTGAAAACTGAAAAATCGATGCCTTTTTGCAGCTGGGGTAACAGTTGGGCCTGGAGATTTATGGACTTTAGGGGTTAAGCCACTGGCCACCCAACACGGTAGGTGGAGCTCGTTAGTCTTGACTGGCAGTCCACTTAGAAGGAAAACTTTGAACCAAACTTGGATAGCCTTTGCCAGGGATCCATGCCCATGTCCATAGGCTAGTGGTGAGCCTTTCCTTGATATGGGAGGTTGGGATAGGGTTTGCATTCCCTCCCTGTAAAAACTTGTATCTCGTGCGACTTCAGAAGAGGAAGGAGGATCAGGGTCAGTGTATGTTGACCCTGATCCATATTTGCCAGAGGGCTCTCCCTCTGGTGCCAGCCTGACAGGGCCCCAAAAGCCTGTCAGGCTGGCACCAATTATGATGGTTGCTGGGTCAAGTCTATGGGACTCCAGCAGCCAGATTATGGGGGAGGGTGGACCCCTAGCTCCAACTCTGTTTTTAATTTGCATCACAACAGTGCAGGGCATATGAGTCAGCAGAACTACCCATGGGTTGGATGACACTTAGAGAGGGGGTCTGGAACATTCTAAACCGGCCAAAGGATGATCAATTGCCTTTGCTGTCACAAGAGTTGGGGTAATTGGAGGTTGGCATAGCTCCACTGCCTGAAGTGGGATGACCCAGGGATGGCGAGATCGGCAGCAATGGTTACACATACTGGTGGTCTGGCTGTGATGATGGTGCCCTGCTTAGAGATACTGTTGTGGCAGTTCCTGCTCGCTCTGTCTCTTGTATCGACAGCATTAGTCTGGTTGATGAGCACAGAATGCTGTTAAGCTGATGCACTCCTTGCGCTTCACTTCCTCTACTGCACTGTGCATCTCGAGTGTGATGTGTGATGTGTGATCTTTGATCTTGAAGAGAAAGAGCTGTTCTATGCCAAACCTGACTCAGCTGTGGAACAGCACCCACTGCATGATACACTCTTGGTCCTGAATGACTTCAATGTGGTTACTGGCACTGACAGGAAAGCTTCAAGGACTGTGTAGGTCCCCATGACTGAAATGAAGAATTTCAACAGTTGTTACCTTCTGGATTTTGCAAAGTCCTATAAGCTGAGAATTCCTGGATCTTCATTCCGACAGCCAGATCATCACTGCTGGACTTGGTATTCTATTCCCGGAATGGTTGCAAAGGAGATTTGCCACATTCTTGTTAATACTCACTGGAGGATCATTCAGAAACTGAACGGTTTCCAGGGAAGTAGAGTTCTTTGCTACTGATCACAGACTTGTTGCTACTCCTCTTTGGCTACAAATTAACACTGAGAGAAGCTCAAATTGCTACCAAAAACAGTTCCATCTTGAGAAACTCGGGGATGCGGTGTTCATGAGTGTGCACTAGCATTCTCAAATCAGTCTAAGGTGCTCAGTACAATACTGTTGAAGACCCTGCTGAACAATGGGATACATTTAAGCATACTACCCTGGCATTAGCTGATGAGTGTGTTGGAGAATACCCATGATCAAGGAGGGGTCTGCCTTACTGGAGACACTGGTCACACTTGAGGAGAGTTGTGCTGCTGGGGATTGGGAGCTGCATAACCTTGTCTCACAGGGAACAAGTTTTGATGAAAAGAGACAAGAGGAGCTATGTCAGGGAAACTGCTGAGGAGGCAGAAGGCTTCTTACATGCAAATAACCTTTTGCCTGCTTACCAAGCCCTGATGAAGCTGCAATCCACACATACCTATCAGGTTACCTCTGTTCAGACGGAGGATGGATGGTTCAGGTCAGGAGCAAGTGAGTAGAGGGTTCACTGGGCTGAATACTTTGAGATGCTGTATACTTCTGAATCTCTCAGTGGAGAGCTCGTGTCAACTGGTGTACAAGCATTAACTGCTTTTCCATCTACTGGTGATAGCATGCCTTCTCAAGAGGAAATCAAGAAGGCTGTGGGTAGGTTGAAAAGTGGGCAAGCAGTTAGGTGTTTGTGGCATCCCAACGGAGCACATGAAAGCTGTGGGTGACGCCATGATCATGGTAATACATGCAGTCATAAAAATGATCCGGCAGACGGGTATCATTCCTCCTGACTGGACAAGGCATTTGGTTACCACTACTTGGTCACATACTTTGTTGATCTGGAGAAGACCTTTGACAGAGTCCCTAGGGAAGGGGTGAAGTGGGCAATGAGAACGTTTGGGATTAACCTGCCCCATCCCGGCCGTTTTTAACCAATGACCTTCCCCAATCCCGGCAGATTTTTTTTTTTGGCTAAACCTCCACTTTTTATGAGAAACATCGAAAACTCAGAGAAATCGCTCACCTGAGGTTTAAAATGCCGATACAGGTAACAATACCCTTACCTCGCTGTGTTGTCAATGGGGCCTGGCTCCAGAGAAAATGTGTTCTATGGGAGGGGTAACTATTCCAAACCACTCATAATAGGTATTTATTTAACTGAATATATGCGGTACAATAGTATGTTGGTTTTCACACAGTAATATAGGCGGTATAAGTGTTGTTTCACTCACCAAACACATCGATATACTGCACCTTTTTTGGCGACATTGCCTGATCATCATTATTTTCTGACTGTTTCTTCCTCTAAAGTTACGTAAACTTTGTCCTCCATATTGTCATCGACTGGGGAATCACTCTGGCCTTGAATTTCGTACCGTGGCGTGACACGTCTTTACTGGCCAGGTCACCGGTAATAGGTGAGTTGCAGAGACAAGGCGTGTGTGTGTGTGGGGGGGGTGGGGGGTCACGCAGGGTAAGGCATTGTCCCTGCCTGGCATCAAGTGGAGGAAGGTGTCCTGTGTATATGTACCAAAAATCACACGAGAAAGTTGAAAAATGTGCAAATGACGGACCTTGCAATTGCGGCGCGTTTATATGTCAGAGAGATTCATAGTGACAAAACGTTCGGATGTATATATACGTCAATGCAAGTTGGCGGGTTAAAGAGTGGCTGCTTGGTGTCGTTATGGCTATGTATGTGAGTACACGCATTCCGGTGAGAGTGAATGGAAATTTGAGAGGCGAGTTTCCTGTGTAAGTTTTCATGAATCAGGGGTCAATCCTGAGCCCTTTATTGTTGGTCATGGTGCTTGAGGCTCTCTCATGTGACTTCAGAAATGAACTCCCATGAGAAATGTTGTATATCAATGACTTGATGTCGACTGTAGCAAATGAAAGGGAAGTGGTGGAAAGACCTGGGAAATGAAGAGACAGAATGGGGCACAAGGGTCTGAGGGTAAATGCAGATAAAACAAAACTGCTGATATCTAAAGCTGGAGGCAGTACTGTCAAACTAGAGGGAGTGTGGTCATGAGCAGTTTGCCTCAAGGGTGTGGGAAGCACTCCATCTAGTGTAGCGTTTGTGATAAGTGGGTGCATAAGGGATGTAGTAATAGTAGAGGTAATCTCTATCTAACTATTGCCAGGTGCCTTAATCCTGTAAGAGGTGGCCACAAACAAATCACCTCCATGTTGCCCTGTCCAACATCATTTCACTGCCTTGCTCCCAGCTCACACACCCCTCTCTCATATACCTCTCCACTCCATCCCTCCATCTCATCCTTGGCCTTCCCCTCCCTCTCCCCTTTCCACCTCACTCACATACACTCTCCTAGTCAGTCTCTCACTCTCCATTCTCTCCACATGGCCAAACCACCTCAATGTGTTTCTCCTAACGCTTCCTATCACATCCACATCCACACCATAACTCTCCTTCACATCCTCATTTGTCAGTCTGTCTCTGCATGTGACTCCACGTGCTCTTCTCAAATAACTCATTTCCACTGCTCTCACTCCTGACTTCTGTCCCACCAACAAGGTCCAAGCTTCACTTCCATACGTTAGAGATGGTATCACAATACTGTCATGAAGTAACTTTTTCACTTCCATGCTCACTTCCCTGTTTCTTATCACTGCTTTCAAGGAACCTGCAACCTTTCTTCCTCGCTGTACTACTTCAAGCACTTCACCCTCTAAACTTCCCTCCTTACTGATCACACTACCCAAGTACTTAAATACACGTTTTCCATTTCCTCCTCATCCAACCGCACTGCACACTCACTGACTCCACTTCTCTCGAAGACCATAACTTTACTCTTCCCTACATTCACCTTTAGATTCAGTTTCTTACACACTCTCCCGAACTCATCCAACAAGCCTTGCAGCTCCCCTTCGTCTTCACTTAACAACACAGTATCATCTGCAAACAACAGTACAGGGAGTTTCCAAACACTGCCCTCTCTCACTAGGGCTGCTCCAACAACCACTGCCTTACCTCGTATCCCTTTTATAACCCCATCCATATACAGACTGAACAACCATGGAGACATGACACATCCTTGTTTCAATCTAACCTTCAAATAGAAGAATTCACTCAGTTCACTATTCACATGCACTGCAGCCTTATCACCCTCATACATACTCTTCACAGCATTCAACAACTTCCCCTCTACTCCATATATTCTTAATACTTTCCACAATCCTTGTCTATCCACCCTGTCATATGCTTTCTCCAAATCCATTAGGGCCGCATACAACTTCTTTCTCTTCTCGAGAAACTTTTCCACTAAAGAACTAAGAATGAATATCTGATCTACACAACCTCTTCCCTTCCTAAAACCTCCTTGTTCTTCTCCAACTAATTCCTCTGTTACTTCCCTTACTCTGTCAATAAGTATCCTACCATATACTTTTCCTGTTACACTGAGAAGACAAATGCTCTTATGATTATCACATACCAATTAATCCCCTTTTCCTCTTTAGAGGTAAGCTGTACAATAATGCAGGTTGCGTGTGTGTGGTGTGTCTGAAAGACCATGTAGAGATGGTCAGATGCGAAAGGACTGATCTTGCCAGAGGTCTCTTTAGAATGCGGAGAAGTTCTGTCATTTGGGGGACACGTTATGTGCTGGATGTGCAGCTGGAGCTAGCTCTGTGGCTAGGGTAAGGAGTGGATGGAGAAAGTTCAAGGAGCTGTTGCCTCTCCTAACACGAAAGAACTCTTCCTCCATGCTTTATCCTTCTTTACTATCCTGTCTAACTCTGACTCTCAGTGTGATGTTACAGTGAATGGAGAGAGACTGGAACTGGTGAGAGTTCAAATACCTGTGTGCAGTGACAGAAAAGAGTTAAATGGGCAAGAGAATGGAAAGCACAGTGACACATGGAAGGAAAGTAGCTGGTCCAATGACGGCTTTGAAGAAACAGAAACTTAAATGTTGCAGCAGAACGAGTCTTATATGAAGAGGTGTTAATGCCAACTTTAACTTAAGGGTGTAAGACTATGGTGTGCCATGAAAATGAAACGTCAAGTGTGAGAGCAGTGGAGATGGGACCACTGAGGAATATTTGTGGAGTACAGAGAGTGGACAGGATACGAAATGTGATTCGTTAAAGATGCGGAGTGGAGAAGTCTGTAGACATCAGAAACGAAGAGAGTGTACTGAGATGGTATGGTCATATGGAGAGAATGGATAACAACAGAGTGGTGAAAAAGGTATATCTGAGCGAATTTGACGGAGGGAGGAGGTGAGGTAGGACAAGGAGAAGGCGGCGGGATATAGTGGATGTATGTGTGCGGAAGAGGGTTATGGAAGTCAGTGAGGCTAGGGGGCTGACAAGAGATCGAGCTGGCTGGATGAATGTTGTGAGATGAAGTGCATGATCAAGGATTTGGCACCCCTTTTTAATGTGACAGCGTTCGGACTGACTCTATCGGATACGTTTATGTAAAGCTACAGAATGTGGTGAAAGTTTTTTGGTGTATCAGATACAGCCAGGATTCCAAGGGTTTAAATGATGAATAAATGGAAGCATGGCCCACTGGACTGAGCAAACTTGGGCTGTCTGGATGTGCTACTCCTCCCCCTACCCTAGGGTGGAAAAGGAGGTCCGGATAATGGTGATGAACTCTTTTTACCTCCTTCCTCAAAATTTTCTTACATTCCCACCACTTTACACTCAAATTTCTTCCAAAGTCCTCATCCACTCATTTCTTACTCTCTCCTACTAATCTTTTCACTTCTCTCTTCCTTTCCACTTATAACTCACTCCTCTCTCTCAACTTCCTCAATGCCTCTGCTTTCTATTAACTCAAAATGTGCTTTCTTTTTTTGTGTTACAGTTGTCTCACCTCTACACTCCACCATGCTCTTCCTTGCACCCCCTTTCGTCTTGTCTTCAACTCACACACCACTTAACATGCCGCACAGATTTCTTCTGTGAATATCTTGCACACACCTTCCACCTCCCCCATCTGCTCTAAATCATATTTACCCAATCACATGTCCACTTCTCTCTTATATTCTGCCTATTCTCCATCCTCTTGTAACCTTTCTACTCTCTTTGCATGGACTTCTTCCTCCTGTCCGTCTCTCCTCTTCATTCATCGCATTTGTACCTTGACTTTCACCACCACCAAGTGGTGGTACGAAAGTCCACTCCCCCAACCTCTGTATGCTCTTGCACCCATTACATATCTTCTCAATCTCTAATCCACACACACATAATCAATCACTGCCTTCCATTCATTCAGTTCACCACCCATCACTCTCATCACTCACCACGTCTACCTGTGGTTCATTTCGTGCCTAAAGAGGGTATAGGTTATCATCAACCCCCTCCCCACAAAGATGTCTAATAAAGCACTGCCATTCTCATCCCTTTCTGCAGGCACATCCCACTCACCAACTACTTCATCCACCTTCACATTCCCACTTTTCTATTCATATCTCCAATCAAAAACACTCCCTCATTCCTCTCAAACGTTCCCATGTACACTTTCACATTTGCCCAGAACTCTTCTTTCTCTCTGCTTGGATGGTCTTCCATGGGCACATATATACACACAATCGCCCACATTTGTTTTCCTACTTTCAATCTTATCCACACAATCCCTGAACCAACTGATCCATACTCTCTTATATTCTCTGCCCATCTCTTACACACAATACATACCGTAAACCCTCTTTTGTCCTCTCATTCCCACTGACACTTACACATATTGTCCAACCATGCTCCCACTCTCTGACACACTCACCTCTCCATTTAGTCTTGTCAATCCACAATGTCCATTTACGCATCCTGAAGCACCTGGATAATCTTTCTCTACTTCACCTCATCTTTAGCACCCCTTACTTTCCATGCTGAAATCCATTGCTAAATACACTGCCTTGTAAGAACAGAATCACATCAACCACCAAAGCACTGACATTACATCACAGCCCAACAACATATACATTTTCAGTGACACCACAATACCACTACATCACACACCATGTACACTGCTCCCACTCCTCTTCAGGAATCACATTCTGTTCAGTAGCAAATGTGTTATTGTTGTTGCTGTGGCACCAGGTTCATCTGGATGTGAACCTGGTGCCTTGCTGCAATCCATCATTCTCATTTCATGCAGCTCTGCACCTAGTTATATCAGTGCCACTATGTAGAGGCATCCTCTCCAGTGCTAGCAAAGGAGTGAAAGACAATAATGGCAGAATGTATGTTCTGAAGAAATGAAAGTGACTAGATGGAGAGAATATCTTAAAGACTCGACGAATATAGAGAACAAATGCAGTCCTTGTATAAGTGACTGGAGAATGACTAGAAGAGGGGGAGGAGAAAAGATGGGCAGATAGGATCAGAAGGATAGAAGTGTATGAGGCACTGATGAAAGTCAAAATAAAGCACCAAGGATTCACTGAGTGTGTGGTGAAATGTTCAAATACAGGGGAGTGATGAAGGCTGAATGGATATGGTAAATATCATGCTTAGCTGAGAAGAACAGAAGAGTGTCACATAACTAGAACTTATTCAATTTTGTCTGAGAAGAGGAGAGCTTTACGTTTTTGAGCACTGGCAACTGATTGGTTGTCCAAAAGCAATTATTAGTAAAGATGTATTTTAATTATTTTTATTATCAGGGTTTCAATAATCATCTGGCAATAAGACAGCTCAAATAAAAAAATACATATATACTTATCTGCATAGATTAATTTAAAAATGAGACCTTACAAAGTCTATCAAATATGAGTTGAATTTTAGGTTCTCCTGTCAAATTAACACTTTGGACAAAGTTTTACGAGTTCCTTGACTTTTTCCCCGGGTTCAAGCAAATTAAGGTAAATTATACATCTGGTTAGTACTTGGATGGGTGACCGCCTGGGAACACCCTACGTGTCAAGTGGGGTTGGTGGAGGATTAGTGCCCCTCCCTGTAAAACAATTAACTCTAAGCCGTTGGCCACCCCGTTTGGGATACATGGCGTCTGGCAATGAATGAATGAATACATCATTACTGAGACTTTAGGTAAAATTTAACATATTAAGACATAAGAATTCCAGTGAAATATAACATATTTCCCAATATTTGATGAATGACTGGTAGACACAGGTGAAGAAGTGGCTATAGGCCACCCGTCCTTATCATTATCCCGGAGTCCATATCTTAAATTAGCTGTTGTAACTGTAGATAATCAAAAGTAAAAAGACAACATGCTTACCACTGACGTGAAATAAGAGCGCATACTGTAAACTGATATGACAACAAAACACTGTCAGGTAAATTAGAAAATTTGTCTGCTTAGTCAAGTGCAACATCCCAGTTCCCATTTCTCGTGACTGGCTGCCATTGCAGTGAGCAGCCTCCCTCCCCTCCTCCCCTGCGTCTACCAGTCATTCACCAAAATTCAGGGAATGTGTCATATTTCACTGGAATGCCATCCCGCATTTTTTGCGGATTTTTTGTCTACGGTTTTGCCCTCTCGCGGATTTTCTTAGCATTAATAAGTTCAACTAAAATATCCTTGAATATAGAGAAAACAAAAAATTTGAAATTCCCGCAGCTTCAAATTGTAGCGCGGTAAACTCACGCCACCCTCTGTCCCTTTCCCACGGCCCCTCTGCCAGTGTTACCATATGTAGCATAATTTTATTCTTTTAGCATAATTTTGATCAAATTTTCGAGTCTGGAATATTTTTTAGAATATTAGAAGTTTTAGCATCATTCTAGCATAATTTAGAATGGAATGGAATATTTTTGGAATAATTTTATAAAAGCTACAAATGAGAGAGAGAGGGAGAGAGAGAGATAAGGTAAGATGATGTTTGAATAGTTGGTTACTTTCAGTTTGGGCTTGGTTGGGTTGGATTAGGTTAGGTTAGGTTAGGTTGGATTAGGTTAGGTTAGGTTGGATTAGGTTAGGTTAGGTTAGGTTTTAGGTTAGGTTAGGTTCGGTTCGGTTAGGTTAGGATAAGTTTGAGCTTTGTATTTTACCCATGAAACCTAGGTTTTTCCGATGGATTTTGGTATGATTCATTCGAGTTTCAGCTTCATTTCAGTCGGAAATGACCATTTTCTGTGTTTCCCCCCCTCTCTATAACCGCCGATTCCCCAAACATCCCCCATTATTGCAGGGGGATGGGGGGGGGTCATATCTCAAAATCTGGTTATTTCCGACGGAAATTATGCTCAAAATCGAATGAATCACATCAAAATCCATCAGAAAAAAGTAAGTTTCGTGGGAAAAAGCAGTATGGGCAGAAAACCGATATTTATCCTCTTACTGTATGTAGGTTCATTTTAATATTTTCATAGTAAACAATACATAATTAATATGTAGCACGAATATGTATAGAATTTTATCATTTAGCTTCAAGTTAGCATAATTCATTTTATACTTGGAACAAATTTGCTCAATCTAGCATAATTTTTTCATTGCCCTAGCATAATTTCGTTGTTTGGGTATGGCAACACTGCTCTCTGCCTCGCATAATCCTCAGTCCACGCCTGACTGGCTCACGTGTATGTTGTTCTCGTAACCGCACTATGATATGAGCCTCTTGCCTCCCACTTGCTTTCCACATGGCCCCAGGACGTAAGCCAGCCTCACCAAAGGCTAATAATACAATTAGAAAGAACTCCAAAGTGACAAAACGATCAAGAAAAGTTATGACCTTAGCCGAGAAAATTGTGTTATTGGACAAGCTAAGAAACGACCGTGCAAGTGTGTGCTATCACCAGTTGATGCATCTTTTTATTTTGTACTGTTTTGTGAATAAATGTGTAGATAACTGTGTATTACAGTATGGTGTTTACGTTTTTCCTTCATAATGGAGTATGTGCTTTCAATCTTGTAAGAAGGTATTTCGGGATGAGTATGGAGGTTTCGGGACAATTCGCAGTCACAACGAACACAAAACAATTCGCCTTCATTAATGAAGATAGCTATGGGTGATGCTAGAATATAATTCAAAGGCAACTACAGCAAGGAAGAAACAAGTTAATTATTGACTAAAGGAGCAACTAATAAATAATATCCAGAACCTACGCTACTGAATATAGACTTTGCTGGATCCCCTTGAAATATAGTTATTAAACTATTGATTAATTAATAAGTATATTGATAAAAGTATTGATTAGTATATTTATAGAATGGCGGGGAATCGTCCAGGGTGCGAATTGTTCTGAAGGGGAATCGTCCATGTTTTGACGGGGAATTGTCTGACGGCGAATTGTCTCGCAATCAGTATGGACATGGACTGTGTGATGGGCAGCATGGTGGACACAAGTGTAAGATTCAATTGTTAATAGAGTATTCGCGGAATTGACTTTTCGCGGGGGTTACAAGAACGTAACTACCGCGAAATATGCGGGATTACTGTATCTTAAGTCAGATTTTACATAATATCACAGTAATGACATGTAATTTATCTTAGCTCGCCTCAACATGGGGAAAAAATCAAAGAACTCATAAAACTTGAGTGTTGATTTGACTGGAGAAATGAAACTTTCACATGTATCTAAGTTATCTGACAAACTTTGTCAGGTCTCGTTTTTATTTTACCAATCCATCCATCATCCAATCTTAGGATGCCCCATGAGAAGCGTACGAGCCCGGGGTTAGGCAACTTGGTCCTGACGTTTAAGATAAGAGTGACAAGCCTCAATCATCCCTAAGTGGCATTACATGAGCAATAAACCTCAACCACTCCTAGGATATAAACCTGCATGGGCTCAATCTGATCGGAGGGCCTTAATTACTCACTAAACCACCAGGAGCCATAATTTGGAAATATGGTTGCCACCCAGCATACTACTGTAAATGGTTTCCTGATGTACAAGAAACCATTTGGCTTGTCACTCAGGGTAGAGTCACCCATAGGCAGATAATCTACAAAAATGATCATACATATATATATTTTATTTGAACAATGGTTACTGTAACCCTTATAATAAATATACTTGATGCAGTGAAGCTTTTGGGTGACTCCCCTTTCCTCTCCTCATTCCTTCTTTCCTTCCTTCCTCTTCTGTTTTTCTTTCCTCCTTTTTTTCCATTTTCTTCTGTCTACGGGTGACACCACATTGAGTAACAAGTCAAATGATTTCCTGTACATCAGGAAACCATTTACTATGCTGGGTGGTAACCATATAACCAAAGTATGGCACCTGGTGGTTTAGTGGGTAATTAAGGTGCTCCAGCCGGATTGAGCCTGTGTAGGTTTATTTCCAAGGGGTGGTTGGGGTTTACCGCTCATGTTATGCCACTCAGGAATGAGTGAGGCAGGTCACTCTCATCTTAAATATCAATTTGCCTAACTCCAGGCTCCTACGCTCCTCATGGGGCAACACAGGATTATAGTAGTGTATGTATGTTGGTATGTATGTATAATAAACATATTGAAACTGCACTGTTACTAATGAATGCACTCAGACAACCAATCAGCCGACAGCTTTCAAAGGCTTATGGCTATTCCCTTCTCAGATGAGGCTGAATTGGCTATAGTACTGTACAAAAGCTCCCATGTACTTGGGGAAAGAGAACTGAGTGACAGTTCTAAGGGTATTCATCCAGTGTTGTGGGAAAAGTACATAGTACAGTGATCTCCTGGTTATTGCACATAACTGGTACAGTATCGGGCATAGTGTGTGATAACGAAAATGCGCGATTATGAAAGCACAGAACCTATGGAATTTATCCTAACTGGTACAGGGGATCCCACTTGAAAACCCAATTTTTCCCTTTTATAACAATTCAGGCTCAATAAATACAGTATACTATTATGGTAAGTATCAGACACACACAGGAAAGGATAGGTTAATAGGAAATGATGAAAAGGGCACAATAAGGTAAGGGGTTCTGAGGCTTGGGGTGGTGAGTCAGTGGTCTCCATCACCTGGGATTAACTCCCCGAGTAGGACCTCATCTCTGAATCCCTCAAAGCCACTAAAAACCAAAGATTTTGCACCATCACTGTCAAAAGAATGCTGCTCAGTTGTGAAATAACGATTTTTTTTTTTTTTTTTTTTTGGGGGGGAGGGGGGGATGTGATGATGGCACAGGTGTGGATTTTCATATAGCAGTGATAATGAAAGCCACGATTAATAACGATTTTTTTTGGGGGGGGAATGTGATGATGGCACAGGTGTGGATTTTCATATAGCAGTGATAATGAAAGCCGCGATTAATAACGATTTGGGGGGGGGTGGCACAGGTGTGGATTTTCATATAGCAGTGATAATGAAAGCCGCGATAACCAAATGCATGATAACCAAAGGATCCATGTGTAAAGAAGGATAGTTACTGACGGTTTGGATGAGAATGAAGGATTGATAAGAGGGTTCAATGGGATTTTAGGAATGAGCTGGGATGTGTTGACCAGATATCAGAGCACACTAAGATGTTTAACAGAAAATACAGTTGTAAAGAAAAGGGCAGAAGTTGCATGCTGCTTTCCTATATCCGGTAGAATCATATGACAGAGAGTATGGAAAGTATTGAGAATATATGTGGATGAGAAACTCTTGAAAGCTGTTAAGAGTATGAATGAGGGTGCACAGCTGGCAATGCATGGTGAAAACGAACTGATTTTTTTTTTTTCTTCTTCTTCTTTCTGAAAGTCGGATTAGGAGAGGGATATGCCATGTCTCCACAGATATTCAGTATAGACAGTATATAAGGATGGTCTGTTTAAAGAAATACTGTATAAGGAAAGAGCATGGCTGTTGGAGTGTTCTTAATATGGGAGGGTTGATTGTGGAAACTGCCTCTACTGTTGTCTGCTAACGGTACTGTTTTGTTAAGCAAAGATGACTGGGAGCTGTAAGCCTTGGTGAATGAGACTGGAAGAGTGTGTGTGAGTGAGAAATGAAATTTTAAAGTACAGATACCTCTCGATTTATGCGAGCACTGTGTTCCAGATGAAGTCGCGTAATTTGAATTTCGTGTAATTTAAACATAATTTTCCCATAAGAGTACATGTTAAGTGAAGGAGTTAGGTTGTATGAACTTTCTAGTGTATTCTGTGGTAAATAAAATATGGATTATACTCCAGAAGTAGAAGGACGCTTGGAGGCCATGATGAATCAGACGAAGATAAGTTAGGTAAAGAAAAAATGGTGTAAAATATTGGTGAGGCTGCACAGTGTACGAAGCTGGTACAACAGTGAATGCATATCTGGCAGCATTTTCATCCTCTGGCATGGAAAGACAGGGTGACACCTCTGGTAATTGCAAAATGCAATGTCCCGTGGTGTGAATTTAGTTTTTCTTAAATCATGTTATTTTAAGAAAAACATGTAAACAAAAAGATTTTTCATAATGTACTTCAAAAACATGCAATTTAATCTTGTGTAAACTAGGAGGTACCTGTAATTATAGCAAAATGCAAAGTTGCGGTTTTTGAGAAAAATGAAGCCATGGAAAGCATAATAAGGCAACATGGTCAGAAAATGGAAAGTGTGAACACTATCAAAAGTTAAAGTAGTTCAATGAACAAGAATGATGTTCTGAAGACAAATTATACAAAAGGGTATAGCACGTACACTGAGAGCAAACACTAGAAATAAGAAGAGTATGGAAATACTGTACAATGGACTTTCCTTAACTGTGGTCTTGTGAGACTGGACACAGGCTGCGATTTGAGAATTTCACAAGTTAGAAATAACGAATCTCATGGGGAAAATTACTTTAGTCTGTCACCATGGAAAAGTTGTCTCCCTTACCCCCACACCTACATCAAACTCGTCAAAACCTCCATCAAACTGGTCAAAAACCTCCATCAAACTGGTAAAAAAAACAACATTAAACTGGTCAAAAACCTACATCACACTAGTCAAAAACCTACATCAAACTGGTCGAAACCTACATCAAACTTGTCAAAAACCTGGACCAAACTAGTCAGAACAGAACCTACATCAAACTTGTCACCAGCAAACACTTACAACCTGGAAAAGAAATTTGTTTACCATATTTAAAGGAAATGAACAATACTGTAAGATTCTTACCTGACTCTGACTGAAAACGCTGCTTAAATGGACAGGGGAGGGGGAAAGGAGTTTGGGACTATCTGGACGTATTTATCTTCAGCCATGATCCTGTTAGGCTGAAGTCATTTAGGTCCTATCCGACTTAACATACATCATGTAATCCTGTATTGCCCCATGAGAAGTATCGAAGCCCAGGACCAGGTATGTCAGTCCTGACATTTGAGATGAGAGTGACCAGCCTCACTCATCCCTGTGTGGCATTACGTTAGCCATAAACCCCAACCACCCCTTGGATATAAACCTACACAGGTTAAATCCAACTGGAGTGCCCTAATTACCCACTAAACCACCAGGCACCATAAGTTGGTTATATGGTTACCACCCAGTGAAGTAAATAGTTTCCTGGTGTACAGGAAACCATTTGGCTTGCAATCAGTGTGTAGTCACCCATATGCTACCCCGTATTTTGGTGGTAAGGCAATTTGGTCATCTGCCACTTTAGGCCGCTACGGTCTAATTTAGTTTATGGCTGAAACGACCTGGACATGGGGGAAGGGAGTCCAAGGCTTGAGGCAGACTACTGCCTCTCAACATGAAGCAAGTGTGCTGCTGCCTCATGCTGCCGTATCTGTGCCGATTCCTCCTCATCAAAATCCCTCAGGAACCCCTCAAAGTTCAGTGTGGAGGCAAGAGAAACAGTGTCATCGTCATCCTCAGCGGCCTCCGTGTCACTGTATGAGTCGCTGATTCGCTGAGCTTACCAAACGGGCACGGTCTTTCCCTATTTTCTATTGAAATGAATCTTTCACAGGTTACTTTTTATTACTCCTGGATTACCACAGCTACTGAGCATTTTTACAAACTTACCTCTGAACGCTGTAAATGAGGATTTTGAATGCAAGATACACAGACGCATCCAGTCGTCACCGTGGCTGGTAAAAAAAAACTTATATTTCAAACTATTGCATGATGTTGCCATGTATTATGAAACCACTGTTTAGAAATGCATGATTCAAGAGATTCCACTGTAAATTAAGCACTGCATAACAGTACACTATATTGCGATCCCACTCTAAAGTACTGAAATAAGTCTTAAACTTTGTTGGAAGGATATATGTCAGGAGTGAGATAAGTTGAAATGTGTCACCAAGAGGAGCATGTGGAGCTACATGGAGAGACAGACAAATAAGGATGCTTAGGAAAATCATGGTGTTGATGTAAATGTGTTAAGCAATGCATGCTGAAATGGTTTGGCTGTTAGGAATTTGGAGTGTAAGACACTGACTAGCAGTAAGCAGTAATCTTCCCAATATCTGATGTAGGCTAATATAGCCAAAGGCATGTCCAGGATGTGGGTTCATCCAGATGCTGGGACCCTGCCTCCTGGACTGGTACTTAATGACCCTAACCCAGCCTAACTTTGAAAGTCACCTAAATAACTCCCTACCAGACATGTGTAGCACCTATTGAAGACCCTATTCACACAAATAAGAGACAGAAAGCATGAAACAGATGAAAAGGAACCAGAGAATGAGGACTCAGAAGTGAGGATGGAAAATATTTTACAGTGTACCGGGTACTTACAGCACGTCCATGGCCGTTATGCAGATTAACCTGCCTCCTCTAAGGCTCTGGCAGTGGTGAAAATGCTCTTGAAGCACATACAATAATCCAATGTTGTGCTGCACTTAATTCTTTGCACTGTGAGTTATAATTGTTTAACACTGCAAGTTCTGTTCTTAACTGTACCATGCCAGTTTCAACTGCCAGTTTGCACTGCACACTTAATCCTTTGCACTCTAAATTCTAATTTCTTAGCACTGCACAACACTGTAAATTCCCATGTGGTCTAGTGGTGAGGTATTGCAGTTTATTCACTGTTCCATTGTGATGAGCATCTCTCAGGATGGTAGTTATGCGGTAACTTGGGAAGGGAGGAAGGAAGGGGCCACGGGTAAACACAGCTGTTCGGCACCATGCGCCAAGTTAAATTACAGGTGGGGGAATGGATTTTTTTTTTTTTTTTTTTTTTTTTTTTTTTTTTTTTTTTGGGGGGGGGCCCCCCAAAGGCCCAGGCCCAAAATGTCTGGGTAGTGGGGTGTCCGGTTATTGGGTGTCCGGATAGTGGGCAGATTACTGTATATGTGAGTGAGAAGTAGGGAGAGAGGCTGAGGCTGAAGTGAAGAGGTATATGAATGAGGGCAGTGTGAGCTGAATGAAGGAGGATGGGGTTATATGAAGGCTATTCATCTACTGCAACTCCCTTGGTGATTAAGGCTTCTGACTGCAAATAAACAGTACCATCCCAGACATCTGGTATCCAGCTAACCAGGATTTTCAGACAACCAGGAAAATTCACAGATTGGCAAATCCATCCATCCATCTATCATCCACTCTCATTTTGCCCCATGACGAGCGGAGGAGCCCGGGGTTAGGCAAGTTGGTCCTGACATATAAGATGGGAGTGACCAGCCTCACTCATCCCTGAGTGACATTATGTGAGCAAATAAACCCCTACCACCCCTTGAATATAAACCTAAACAGGCTCAATCTGACTGGAGCACCTTAATTACCCACTAAACCACCAGGTGCCATAATCTGGTTATTATGGTTACCATCCAGCATAGTAAATGGTTTCCTGGTGTACAAGAAACCATTTGGCTTGTCACTCCATGTGGAGTCACCCCTAGGCTGAAGGAAGGGGAAAGAATGAAAGAAAGGAAGACAGAAGAGGGAGTGTAAGTTACCCGTAGGAAGAAGGATGAGGAAAGAATGAAGGAGAGAACGACAGAAGAGGAAGGAAGGATGAGAGGAAAGGGCACACACTCAAAGCAGCATTACATTGAGCGAAAGGATGGTGAGTGCCCCCACCTACCACCAATTGGCAAATATATAAATAAAATATGAGTGTGTGCCACTTTGAATGCCTGACCCTGCACGGGACTGTCATGTGTCACATGAAGCTGGATGAAGTTGGGGGATGTGAAGTGAAAGCATTTTTGATCAAGGTCATTTCCTAGTTAATCCCCTTCCCAGCCCTCCTACCCCCTCTTTCCCCTCCTCTACTTCAGTCACCCTCCATACCTCCACAAATTACCAGTCAGTAAATAAGCACTCTATTGTTATGTCATGTTGTGATAGTGCTGTGTACCATCGTGATGCCTGAAGTGCCAACTAATCTTAAGCACAATACACTCACCTTGCAACAGAAGCTGGACATATGCTATAGACTTTTAAAAAGTGAACATTATAAGACATTGGTAACAGAACTGAACATAGGAAATTCCACAATTTATGTTGTCTTGTCTCAGGGACCCAAGCTCTGGGAATTTATTTGAAAAGCGAGACGAATAAATCCACTGAAAAAAGGCATACTCTCCATCAGCCGAAAATGTGTGGTATCAGTACGGTATTCTACCTAATGAAATACCAATGAACCTGCATTACCTTATAGCACATTGGTAAAGCCATCGTTAAATATTATTCATTATTTTCTTTGTAAAAAAATGAAAAAATAACCTAATGAAATCAATCTTGAGCACTTATTGGTGAAATGATTTTGGAAAGAAGTGTTGTACAACAGACTTAGCATTACTCCATTACTTCACGGTTGTTTGTACAGCCGCAGCCCGCCAATTTATTCCTCACATGACTGCCATCGCTCCACCCCTCACTCACCACAGCTACTTTGCAGATGATGCAGTAAATAGGTACGAATTGCAAGCACAACAATTTTATCCAAGAAAATAAACTTTCATTTCAAACAGCTACATTTTATCTTCTCTGCCACTGCAAATGTGTCCTAAGATGAATTTATACATCATATTAGAGTGTACAGTATTTGCTTTGGCAGTGCAAATGCATTCTATGATAAATTTATACATCATCGTAGAACACATTTGCTTTGGCAGAGAAGGTAATATCTAGAAGATAGAAATGACAGTTTGTTTTGTTGGATAAAATTACTCTGCTTGCAATTCATACGTATTTACTCTATCATCTGCAAAACAACTGTGGCGAGTAAGGAGTGGAATGACGGCGGTCAGTTGAAGAACAAATTGGTGGACTGTGACTGTATACACAATTATGAGCAAGGGAGTTGTGATAATTCTACTGTGGAACACTTCATTCCAAATCATAAGTTCATCAATATATGCTCAAGATTTATTTCTTTATTTTATTTTGCCATGTATCATGAATAATATAACAAATACTGTAATATTTTTAACAAAATGAACTTATCAAGTGCATTTTGCACTACTGCAGGACAGTGCAATCACGTGTGTTACATCTATGGATGTTTAAACAGGGGTTATGATTCAAATGGAATTGTTTGTGTGGCCCTGGATGACAGTGACACTGTATAAATTGCAATGATGTAGCCTATGTATGGAAGAAAGGTAAAACCTCACTATAGGAGAATAACTGAGGCCCAAGCCTTTCCGAAAAAAACGACATCCGGACTTCCCCCTGCTAACACCTTATTGTGGTGAACACAGCTGAAGTGGTCACGCAGTCTGGACTGCTTCTGGCTTTTTTGCATTTTTTCTGATATACCTGTACAGCAGGGGTTGGCAACCTTTTGAACATGGTGTGCCAATTTATAATTAATGCCAATTTTTTCGCCACTTTGCATGTCAGGTAAGATTTTTTAACACTGTAGCAACCGTGTTAATTGATTTAGTAAGAAAGGATGTGCCCACCTCTCTCTCTCTCTCTCTCTTTGCATTTTCAATATTTTCTTTGTTACACTGGATCACGTTGAGTGCCATAGTATAACACTTCACGTGCCAAGTCTGGCACGCGTGCCTAGGGTTGCCGACCCCTGCTGTACAGTATAAGAATTTAACACACTTGCCGGTGTATAAGGCCGACCTGTGTATCAGACTATTCCCAATATTTCCATACAAAATGTGGGTTTAGGGGTATACCCTGTGCATAAGATAAGTACCAACTCTTTAGACACTGGGAGCTCGCTGCCCCAGTAACCCCAGTCTTTTATCACGCTTTCCACTGACCAGTGAAGTGATATGATTATCACATTGCTCAGCAACACAGCCTTTGGTTAGGTTTTACTTTAAACCAGCTTCTATGGGTTTTACAAGCTATTTAAGCTGCATGTACCACCTCCGATATCAAAATGGGTTATAAATTTAATATTCGAGTATAAACTCAAACCGTACTAAAAACCTAAAATCATGTGACCGAGAATTTTACAAAACAAGTTAAAGGAAAGTTACAATTTATTAGTGTCATCACATCAACTGTCAGTGATTGAAAACCTTCAAAATCAGTATTATCCACACCTGACATCATCAGTTCATAAACTTCATCCATCGTTAAAGTTTGCAGTCCTTCGTCATAAGGATCAAACTCTGAATTCAAAGGTGTAGTTTTGGCATCCTCTTCCTCATCCACTCACAAAATGTCATCTTCTGTCATCCACTGAACTGGATATTCCACATTTCTTGAAACAGTTGATGATTGTTTCCACAGGAATATCATTCCATGTCTTGATGATAAAATCACAGCTCATCCAGACCTGAAGCAGGTATAATCTGACCACACTTGTATACCACATTTTACCAATGATCATTCATTCGTTCCACTGCTCACGGATGCGGTTTTTGAATGGTTTATTCAGACAGACATCCAGTAGTTGTATGACATAAGTTAATCCACGAGGAATAACGACAATGTCACTTCTGTTTGTCACTGTTGGTAATGAGCCTTGCTTCATATCTGGCAACCCTGCACTCGGTGGTAATTTGTAAACAACCCAGCCAGTCGCTACTGAGATACATGATGGAGATCATGGCATGGGCTCAACAGGTTAATCATCTTTCTTACATCCTCACGGCTGTATCCATGAAGGTATTTTTTATAAAAGTTTCTTTCATACAGAAATCAAGTTGTGTTTGATGATGATGTTAGTAATTTCAACAGTTTTTGACCATATATGTACTCTGTTCTGGGAAACAATGATCAAGGTGAATGTTTGGTGATGTTCCCTATCATGCTTATGGATCCCATAACCTCAGCATGTAGAGGTTATGATTTTATACCAGGTGTTTAGGACGACCCCACAGTTCGGGGCATTTTTTTACGAGGTTCAAGAGTCGCCCTATACACCGGCAAATACGGTAGTCTGGTAGTTCCTCGATTCCGATAAAAGTGAATTTTGGGTCTAATGAAGTCTGTTACATAGAGGTTTTACTGTACAGTGTACATTGGATATCTGGGCAAATGGTGACTGGAAAGTTAAATTCCCCAAGCTTCTCAGTTAACTGGGATTGTACAGAATACAGTTACAGGTATACCCTGATAAACTATCTGTCTATCTATTGCCAGACGCCTCAATCCCGTTCGGGGTGGCCACAAACAAATCGCCTCCACGTCGCCCTGTCCCCTGCCATTTCACTGCCCTGCTCCCAACTCACACCCGCCTCTCTCATATACCTCTCTACCCCATCCCTCCATCTCATCCTCGGCCTCCCCCTCCCTCTCACTCACATACACTCTCTTCGTCAGTTTTTCACCCTCCATACTCTCCACATGGCCAAACCACCTCAGTGCATTCCTCCTAACGCTTCCTATCACATCCACATCCACACCAAAACGCTCCTTTATATCCTCATTTGTCAGCCTGTCTCTCCATGTGACTCCACAGGCTCCTCTTAACTCATTTCCACTGCTCTCACTCTTGACTTGTGCCCTTCCAACAATGTCCAAGCTTCACTTCCATACGTTAGAGTTGGTATCACAATACTGTCACGTAGTAACTTTTTCACTTCCATGCTCACTTCCCTGTTTCTTATCACTGCCTTCAAGGAAGCAGCAACCTTTCTTCCCTGCTGTACCCTTTCAAGCACTTCACCCTCCAAACCTCCATCCTTACTCATCACACTACCCAAGTACTTAACGTACTCATATTTTCCAATTCCTCACCATCCAACCTCGCTGTACATTCACTGCCTTCACCTCTCTCAAAGACCATCACTTTACTCTTCCCTACATTCACCTTTAGATTCCGTTTCTTACACACTCTCCCAAACTCATCCACCAAGCCTTGCAGCTCCCCTTCGTCTTCACTCAACAACACAGTATCATCTGCACACAGCAGTACAGGGAGTTTCCAAACACTACCCTCTCTCATCAGGGCCGCTCCAACAACCACTACCCTACCTTGTACCTCATTTATTACCCCATCCATGTACAGATTGAACAACCATGGAGACATGACACATCCCTGTTTCAACCCAACCTTCAAAGAGAAGAATTCACTCAGTTCACCATCCACATGCACTGCAGTCTTAGCATCATCATACATACTCTTCACAGCATTCAACAACTTCCCAGCTACTCCATATATTCTTAATACTTTCCACAATCCTTGTCTATCCACCCCGTCATATGCTTTCTCCAAATCCATGAAAGCCGCATACAACTTCTTTTCCTTCTCTAGAAACTTTTCCACGAAAGATCTAAGAATGAATATCTGATCTACACAACCTGATAAACGATAACCCTAAATGCAATACCCCGGCTTAACGATGGGGGCAGAAATACCACCATATCCCGCCTAATGATGGCCAAACCCCGGTTTAACGATGGGTTAAGTTTTTTTTTACCAACTTTGATGATACTGGAGACTTAAATTTTGTTTAGACTGATTTTTTTTTTTAACCAATATTGATGATATTCTAGACTTAAATTTTGTTTAGGTTGACTTATACACTATTTTTTGATATATTAATGTGTTTTAGTCACAGGTGGGGTGAATACTGTCATTTTGGGATACAGTTGACTTGTTTGATTTTTTCCAGACATGTTTGACAATTTTCAGATTTTATTATTGGGTTTAGATGAGTTATAAACTGCTTAGTTTAGCTTGTTTTAAAGCTGATTGGGGGTTTAGGTGAGCTACAAACCTGTTTCTGGGCTCATTTGGGTGGGTTTAGGACTTGGTTGGGGGGAAACCCAAAGCTCAAAAATGCATCCCTATACCCTACATGTTAAATCTACCCTGATATACCATACTGCACCTAGCAATGGGCTTTTACTAAATCAATAGCATCATTAAACTGGGGTGTACCTGTACTACACATACAACTTCCTAAATGAAGCTAGCTTGTTTTCATTTAGTGTGGCTACCGTGTTGGTAGACAGTATTTCTCATTCATTCACTGCATAATTGAATAATAATATTAGTTTGTTTTCATTTGGTGTGGCTACTGTTTTGATCACTACCAGTTTTTGTTTGTAGCATATGCACCACATGAGGACAGGAGTGAGACAGAGAAAGACAGGTTTTGGGATGAGCTGGATGAAGTAGCAGAGAAATGCCCAGGAGTTATAAAGCGATTGTAATGGGCAATATGAATAGCAAGGTAGGCATTTGTCCTCTGAATGATATCACCATCCTAATCATCATCATCATCATCATTATCTGCAATTCCTTTCCTACTCTAGGGCAGGGGGAGGAGAAGCAACGCCCAGACTGCCCAAGTTTGCCCAGTTCAATGGTCCACGCTTCCATTCACTCCATTCAAGTTCCCAGAATCCTGGCTCTATCTGATATGCCAAAAAACTTTCATTATATTCTGTAGCCTTACATAAACGTATCCGATAGAATCAGTCCGAACGCTGTCACATTAAAAAGGGGTGCCAAGTCCTTGATCATGCACTTCATCTCACAACATTCATCCAGCCAGCTCGATCTCTTGTCGGTCCCCTGGCCTCACTGTCTTCCATACCTCTCTTCCTCACACATTCATCCACCATATCCCTTCACCTTCTCCTTGGCCTAATTTGCCTCCTCCCTCCTTCAGATGTGCTTAGATATAACTTTTTCACCACTCTGATGTCATCCATTCTCTTCACATGACCATACCGTCTCAGTACACTCTCTTCGATTTTGGCGTCCACAGACTTCCTCACTCAACATATTTTACGAATCACATTATTCTGTGTCCTATCCACTCTCTATACTCCACACACATTCCTCAGCAGTCCCATCTCCATTGCTCTCACTCTTGACTTTTCATTTTCAAGGCACACCATAGTCTCACATCCATATGTTAAAGCTGGCACTAACACTCCTTCATGTAAGCCTAGTGCAGCTGCAACACTCAAGCCTCTGTTTCTTATCATAACACCAGCTAATATCCTTCCTTGCATCACTCCCCTTTCCACTTCTTTTACACATTTTCCTCTCTTTTCTATCACCATATCCAGGTATCTGAATTCTCTCACCAATTCGTCTCTCCATTCACTGTAACATCACACTGGGAGTCACCATCTCTTTCAATAACCATCACTTTATTCTTTTCTACGTTTACTCTCAAGACATGACATTAACAGACATCAGCAAAACTCTGTACTACTCTCCCAAGTTCTTGTCCAGTATCTGCAAGTAGTATTGCATCATCAGCAAACACTGCATTTGTGACATTCCATCCATCACCATTCATTACTAATCCCATCCCTCTCTCCATTACTTGTGTTTTTACTTCTGTCATCACCCCATTCATACATATATTGGACAACCATGGGGACATCACACAAATTTGATGCATGCCCACACTGATCATGAACCATTCACTTACATGCGTATTTACCCTTACACATGCATCACTACCATCATAAAACTCTTGATGGCACCTAGCACCTTATCATCTACACCGTTAAAGAATCCTCAATAATCCTTCTCTGTCATACAATTTTTCCAGATCCATGAATCCCATAAACACCTTATAGTCCTTCTCACAATGATATAATGGGTAATGAATGATATAATGGGTAATAATGGAGTACCACGAGAGAATGATAATGGAAAGCGAATAAAGGAAATGTGTCAGGAAAGGAGGTTGTGCATCTGTAATTCTGATTTTTAACACAAAGGTGTACATAAATATACGTGCTATAGACAGAATGGAGATCATGTTGAAAGGAGCCTGACTGACTAGGTGCTCGCAGAGAAATCAATGCTGGGTAGTGTTGCTGATACGAGGGAAGTGAGAGGAAGATGTGAAGGTATGTAGATCATATGATTGTGGTATGCAAGATCAAGCTGAGAGGAGGGAGGTGGACCAAGAGAGAGAGGAGCAGTCAGGGAGAGAGACTGAAAGTCGAGAAGCTGAGGATCAAAGAAATGGCAGATGAATACAGGACCAAAGTAGGGGAGGAGTTAGAATCAGTGAACTGGAATGATATGGATCTGGACAGCTTGTGGAATGTATATAGGGACTGCCTAGTTAGGAATGTTAATGCAGTGTGTGGTGTGGCAAGAGTAACAACAAGGAAGAAAGGTACAGCATGGTGGGATGAAGAGATTAAGAGAGCAGTGGAGGAAAAGAGGAAGAAGTGGCTAGAGTGGACACAGCACAGGAGTTCAGCTGAAATAAGAAACGAATATACTGAGATTAACCCTTTCATTACCAATCGATGCAGGCTGCATCCAACCACAAGGGAGTACTTGGTACACAGTCCTGGGCTCCAAAGGCTACAACAACGAGAGACCCCTCCTGTCACTGCGCTATTCCCGCGCACTTGAGAGTTCAGAAACAATTTATCCTCACACCCATGTTTATGCTTTGATAATCATAATTCTTTTTTCACCGTGTAAAAAAGATCAGCCAAATGTAAAGTATGCCTTAATTATTAATTTTTTTACTTAAAGTATTTTTCATTTTGTTCTAACAGAAATATAATTTTCATGGTAAATGTTACTGAGAAAAAGTTACAGCGAATTTAATTGGCTCCATTTTGGTGTATAAAGAATTACTTTAAGTCAATAAGGGCCGATTTTACGAAGCACAAAAGGAAATTATCTTACGTTCGAGCAAAGGCCCGTAGCACACTGACTGGGGCAGTGGGGCGATGCTGGGTGCAGGGTGGGTTTAGCGCGGCGGAGGAATACACGGGGATGCAAATGGTGCTTTGTTTTCACCCAGAAATGGATCCAAAATCATCACATAACCAAAAAAACAGGGGCCATTTCGTTCAATGCTATCGGCGTCAAATGATAACAAGTGGTTGAAAAGTGCGCAGACGCAGCCTGCATCAAATGGTAACGAGTGCATGAAATCTGCACCACACCCATAAACACCAAAGGGTTAAGAAGCACATTAAATGACTAGTGAAGAGGAAAATGAAGGAGATAAATGATGATCTAGGAAGAAAATGAATGCAAATTACTCTGAAAACAGGACGTTATTAGAAATGGAGCGGAAAAGTAAAATTGACAGTGGAAAGAAATGTGAAAGTGTGAAGGATATACGTGGTAGATTATTAATCCATGGGGATGGAGTAAGGACTAGATGGAAGGAATATTATGAAAGTATGATGAATGGGAATGGAGAAAGCAAAGCAACTGTTAACATAATTAGTTTTGGGGGTGTACAGAGAAGGAATGCAGCGCCAGGAAAAGTGACAGTTGGAGAGGTGAAAAATACTGTGAAGTGACTGAAAAATGGGAAAGCAGATGGGGCTGATGAGGTGTATGTAGAGATATAGTGGAAAATGCGGAATGAAGTGTTTGTTGGAGATATGTAAGAAGACATGGATGAGTGAAACTGTGTCAGCAGAGTGGAAAAAGGCAGTGGTTGTACCCATATACAAAAATACAGGTGCGTGAATTGAGCGCAAAAATTATTGTGGCATAAGTGTATTCAGTGTGGTATGGAAAGTATATGGAAGAATTATTACTGAGAAAGTAAGCATGAGATCAAAGGTCCTAGTGAGTGATGAACAGGGTGGTTTTAGGAGTGGCAGAGGATGTGTGGATCAAATATTTGCAGTAAGACAGATAGTGGGAAAGGCGCGTGAGAAGGACTATAAGGTGTTTATGGCATTCACGGATCTGGAAAAAGCATACAACAAAGCAGACAGAGATGGATTATGGAAGGTTTTGTGCATGTACAGTGTAGATGGTAAGGTGCTAGGTGCCATATATATATATATACTGGGTATATATATATATACATATATATGGATGGGGTGATGAGATCAGTAAAAACATGAGTAATGGAGAGAGGGATGGCACTGGTAATGAATGGTGATGGATGGAATATCTCAAATTTGTTGAATGCTGATGATGCAGTACTGCTTGCAAGTACCGGACAAGAACTTGGTAGGCTAGTGCAGAGTTTTGCTGATGTCTGTAAGCATCGTTCCTTGAGAGTAAATGTAGAAAAGAGTAAAGTGATGGTTATTGAGAGAGAAGGTGACTCACAGTGCAATCTAACAGTGAATAGAGAGAGACTGGAATTGGTGAGAGAGTTCAAAGATCTGGGTACAGCGATAGAAAAGAGAGGAAAACGTGCAAAAGAAGTGGAATTTTATGTGAAACAAGGAAGGAAAGTAGCTGGTGCAATGAAGACCTTGATAAAAAACAGGCTTGAGTGTTGCAGCTGCACAAGGCTTACATGATGGAATGTTAGTGCCAACTTTAACATATGGATGTGAGACTATGGTGTGGCATGAAAATGTAAAGTTAAGAGTATGAGCAGTGGAGATGGGACTGCTGAGGAATGTATGTGGAGTACAGAGAGTGGACAGGATACTGAATAATATGACTCGTGAAAGATGTGGAGTGAGGAAGTCTGTGGACACCAGAACTGAAGAGAGTGTACTGAGTTGGTTTGGTCACTTGGAGAATGGATGACAACAGAGTGATGAAAAAGGTATATCCGAGCAAATTTGAAGGAGGGAGGAGATGAGGTAGGCCAAGAAGAAGGTGGAGGGACATGGTGGATGAGTGTGTGAGGAAGCGAGATACGGAATTTGGTGAGGCTAAGGGACTAACAAGAGACCAAGATGGCTGGATGAATTTTGTGCGGAGAAGCGCATAACCAGGGATTTGGCACCCCTTTTAATATGATAGCGTTCAGACTGACCATCAGATAGGTATATGTGAAGCTACAGAACATGGTGAAATTTTTTTTGGCCTATCTGATGCAGCCAGGATTCCTTGGCCTTGAATAATATATGAATGGATGCATGGCCTCTTGAACTGGGCAAACTTGGGCTGTCTCAACGTTGATACTCTTCACCCTGCTCTAGGGTGGGAAGGAGGTCCGGATAATGACAATGATGATGATGATGATTCACAGCTAATGATGACTGCATTAACAAGTCAGTACAAGTCTTAATAACGACTTAAGTACCAAGCTCTCAGTCTGTGAGTGAGTGGATGGGTGAAGTAACCAGTTACATACAAGAATTAGGTATTTACCTAAAATGTGGGTACATAATTTTGGCAGTCTCTGGCTGTTCCTGTATTACAGAAACAACTCCAAGTTTAATAATGCTGATAATCAAAAAAACTTATTAATCAATGATTGTTTTTTAATTTCTAGACTGTGATTTACTGAGTACCAGTATTGTTAACTTATTATCTGATTATTATACATAAATTTAAAAAAATGACAATGCATAAATAATGCCTCATATTACGATTACTTGACTAGTGATCATTATTAACCCCAACTCTAAGCCAGTGAGGCTGGTAAACTGGTTCATTAGAATAAAGCCCTCTTATCTGCCGGCTTGAAAGGTGTAATGCCAATTTACTGCCCTCCCTAACCTTCCGTTTCCCCTTCTTTCTTTCATGTCTCCTGTACACTTCAGCAAACCTTTTATAATAGTGTAAAGGATGAAAACAAACAAACGAGTGATCAGCACAAGGTGCCTGAGGTGTGTGGCCATACTGGAGCACACAACACCAACCTGGTAGTTGCTCACAGGTAAGCAGATGCCACTGATGAGTTTTCACTGAAGGTTCTTTTCTCTGCCAAGATATTGATAGTACTGGAAATCTATTCCTGCCACCACCACAGGATATACAGTTTTGAGGCACTACATCCTTTGAGCTATAAAACACTGGGTTTTATTCAAAACTTGCCAATATAGTAAACTCGCAATTATCTGCCGTTGCAATATCTGGCCCAATGCAATATCCAAAGCTGTTGGCTCAGCTCTATTAAAGCAATATCTGGTGAAATTATGCAACATCCAGTGCTGAAATGGAATGTAACTGGCGGTTCTATGCAATATCCAGCGTTGAGGCATATCAACCAGTTTGTAAGTGGTAGGCAACCAACATTGTATTATTGTATTACGCTCACCATCCACTCACTCAATGTAGTGCTGCTCTCGGGTGTCTACCCTTTCCTCTCCTCCACCTTTCTTTCCTTCCATCCTCTTCTGTCTTTCCTGCCTTCATTCTTTCCTCGTCCTTCTGCCTACAAGTAACTTTACACTCCCTTTTCTGTCTTTCTTTCCTTCATTTTTTCCTCTTCCTTCTGCCTGTGGGTGACTCTACACTGAGTGACAAGCCAAATGGTTTCCTGTACACCAGGACACCATTTACTACACTGGGTGGTAACGATATGACCAAATTTTGGCGCCTGGTGGTTTAGCGGGTAATTATTGCGCTCCAATCGATTTAGTGAGTAATTACAGCGCCCCCAATCGGATTGAGCCAGTGAAGGTTTATATCCAAGGGATGGTTGGGGTTTACTGCTCATGTAATGCCACTCAGGGATGAATGAGGCTGGTCACACTCATCCTAAATGCCAGGACCAACTTGCCTAGCCCTGGGTTCCTACACTCCTCATGGGGCAGTGCAGGACTGGATGATGAATGAATGAATGAATCATTATTCTATTGTATTTTATGCATAGTTTTCATCTTTTACTTATGGGAAAGTTTTTAGGACAGAAAGTTGAGAAGGAGAGTAACACAATAGCCAGCTTGATGCCAAATGTTGAGCCAATGGAGGGTACGATGCAATATCCTGCATTTCACATCATTTGGCGTGGCTGAATCACAATGGATAATTGAAAGTTTACTGTACATAGGACACAGATTAGGTTATGAATGATGAAGCAACAAGTATGGAAGAGGGGAGGTAAGCTAGCTGTTCATAGTGAGTGATGGAATATTTCAGATCTTATCACTGCAGATGATGCTGGATTACTGTGTTTGCTATTAGTGAATAACACCTACTAGGACTAATTCAAGGTTTCATGAATGTCTATGTGAGGCAAGGTCTGAAATTAAATGAGTGAAGTGATACATACTGAAAGAAAAGTGACTACCAGTGTGATGTACAGGTTAACTAGTATAGATCTGCACTGGTTAAACAATCTAAGTAAAGCAGTGCAATGGCTGAAGAAAGTTAAATGAGTAAAGGAATTAGGATGCACTGTGGCTCAAGAAAGAAAAATTGTCAGCATTATGAAGGTTTTGATATGAAAAGGATTTAAGTACAAGGGCTATAGGCATACTGCACAAAGGTGTGTTAGTGTCCACATTAATGAGTGTGACTCTGGTATGGCATGAATTTTGATATCACCAATGACAGTTTTCCAAACTGGACCATTAAAAAATATATGTGGGTTGCAGAGGTTCAACAGAATAGGATGAAACACAAACAAATTCTTGAGAGAAAGAGAGAGAGAGAGAGAGAGGGGGGGGGGAGTGTGTCTAGGCAGCATGGTTATATGTAGGCAGCATGGTTATATGAAGTTAATTAGACGTATATGTGAGTGAGTTTGAAGGTGAGGTGGTGTAAAAGCCTAGAAAATGGGTGGTGGAAAATTAAATGAAGAGAGAATGTGAATAAAGCAACATAAGGAAGATGAGGATTGAAACAAAACTGGCAAAGGAGAGAAATGGAAGGATGAAGTATGCATCAATTGCATTTGCACCCCCTATGTTTAAGCCTGATACTTAACAGAATGGCTCTATCCCACACACATCTGTGAAACTCATCTAAAATGAAAACCTAGATCTGTTTACAGCCATCTGCCTATAAGTTGAACCATACAATTTTGAGTCACCCTGTCGACAGTACTCTTACTTCTATGGTTTTACCTTCCTATGACTGTATCCTACTGATTAAACTTTCTTTTAAATCACTGATGATAATGAAGATGATGATGACTTTGAAGGTTAAGATGGCAGTGGTGGCAATGGTGATGACCTTGAAGGTTATGACAACGATGATGATGACGATGATGATGATGATGAAAATTTGCATCAGCAGATTCTCTTTGTATCTCTTACCTTGATCTCATCGTCAAGTTTCTGAGTATCGTCATCATTATCATCTTCAAGGGCTGAGAGGAATTTGTCACCGTAACCAGCATCCTTGAGACGCTGTTCTGCGGCAGACATGCTGAAGTAGGTGCAACATTGCTCTGGTGATACCATAGCCCTGATCTCTTCTTCAGTTGGCAGTCTGAACTCAGGCTTGATTACCCACCAGTTACTGTTCAAAAGAAAGAATACTGTTTAAGTAATATTATTTTTACATTTCTTTCCTAACCCTCTGAGACTGAAGGCAAATTCAGAGTGAATCCTGAAAGGTACCTAAGTTACATCAAATTACAAAAATATGCAATACTATATCATTTTTTCTTTTTTTTTTTTGTGCCTTTTCTAATCTGACTACAAGTTTTTACATCTACCTATCAATCTATAGCTGGATGCCATAATCCTGTAAGGGGTGGCCACTTGTCTTTGAGTTAGTTATTTAACAGAGTGGGGCACTAACCCTCCAGTAACCCACTTGTTGACACGTAGGGAACACACACAGGTTGGTTATATGGTTATGGTCCAGTGTTGTAAATGGTTTCCTGACTTAAAGGAACCAATAAGGCTTTTAACTTATGGTAAAGGTGCCTGAAAAGGAAAGAAAGATAATAAAAGCAACAGAAAAGATGGAAGAAATAGGAAGAAAGGAGGGCAGACACATAAAAAGAATGATAAAGGTGAAGGAAGAAGTTGGCAGCACTACATCAAGTGAGTGGATGGTGGTTGCCACCACCTTCCATCAAGTTTTTACATATGCCACTGAAACTGCTAAAAATTATAATACAGCCATCTCAGACATTTTAACACTTGCAAGTTCAAGTCTCAATAGTAAGGTTGAACAATGATCATCACTCACCTGTGGGTAATCTCTCACTTCTTGTGTAATATGTGTAAATAATTAACAGTAAAAAAACTTGCTTGGTATTTCCACTGTTTGGATGCAGCATAAGAAAAAGTTGACTGACGAGGTAAAGCTGACCAAAATTTACACAAAGAGTATAAATCTTAAATATTTACTACAAGAATACAACAACTCCTTAAATTTCTTGCCCATCTGATGCTGTAAAAGCTCACTAAATTTAAAATACTGAAACTTACACACAACTCTTATGGAGATAATTAATTTTGGTCAATACAAGGTTGTGTGATGTCCCCGTGGTTGTTCAATATATATATATGGATGGGGTGATGAGAGAAGTAAAAACATGAGTAATGGAGAGAGGGATGGCACTGGTAATGAATGGTGATAGATGGAATATCTCAAATTAATTGTATGCGGATGATGCAGTGCTGTTTGCAAGTACCAGACAGGAACTTGGTGGGCTAGCAGAGTTTTGCTGATGCCTGTGAGTGTCGTGCCTTGAGAGTAAATGTAGAAAAGAGTAAAGTGATGTTTATTGAGAGAGAAGGTGACTCCCAGTGTGATGTTACAGTGAACAGAGGGAGACTGGAATTGGTGAGAGAGTTCAAATACCTGGGTACAGTGATAGAAAAGAGAGGAAAATGCGCAAAAGAAGTTGAAAGTAGAGTGACACAAGGAAGAAAAGTAGCTGGTGCAATGAAGGCCTTGATAAAAAACAGAGGCTTGAGTGTTGCAGCTGCACAAGGCATACATGTTGGAGTGTTAGTGCCAACTTTAACATATGGATGTGAGACTATGGTGTGTCATGAAAATGAAGTCAAGAGTAAAAGCAGTGGAGATGGGACTGCTGAGGAATGTATGTGGAGTACGGAGGGTGGATAGAATACGAAATAACGTGATTCATGAAAGATGTGGAGTGAAGAAGTCTGTGGACATCAGAATCGAAGAGAGTGTACTGAGATGGTATGGTCATGTGGAGAGAATGTATAACAATAGAAATGTGAAAAAGGTACAGCTACCACAAATAGAATTAAGACCTCCCCCAACAAAGTATTAAAAAACACAGAAATCATAGTATATCACAATGTTTGTTCATGAAATGCCATTCAATAATATCAAATCATGTTTCTCTTGTTCTTCAGGACCAGTTGGATGTATTTTGGCATGGAATCACTTAGATTTTTAAAGTAATCTAAGGACATTTCTTTGCATCAAACATTTGTCAGTTCAGTCTTGAGGTTGTCCAGATTGGGTGTCTTCTTCTCTGCCATGATTTTCTTCATCTTTGCCCAGCAGTTTTCTATCAGATTTAGATCCCGACTGTTGCCAGACCAGTCGAGGACCTCAATCCGATTATCCTGTAGCCATTTTGTCACCTTTCTTGACTTCTGACATGGAGCTGAATCGTGCATGAAAATGTCGCACCCATGAATGGAGAAATTGCAAGATAGTGAGAAGAGGACAGAGTATAAGAGCATAGTGGAAGAAAGATTGGGAAGGTATGAGCTAGAGCAGATGGAAGGGGTGGAAGACGTATGTAAGATATTCACGGAAGAGATAAGCGCAGCGTGTGAGGTGGTTTGTGGAGTGAGGAGGAGATGCAAGGGTGTGCAAGGGACAGCATGGTGGAATGATGAGGTGAAACGAGCTGTGGAACAAAAGAATAAGGCATATGGTGAATGGTTGGCGAGTAGAGGTAGGGGAGAAGATGAGAGAGAGAAGAGAGAGGTATATGTGAGCAGGAGAAGGGAGGTTAAGAGACTGGTGAAGGAGAGTAAGAAGAAAGTGGATGAAGAGTTTGGGAGGAATCTGAGTGTGAAATGGAGGGAGAGTAAGAAATTGTTTTGGAAGGAGGTAAAGAAAGTAAGGATGTGTGAAAGGGGAAATAGTAGGGGAGTGAAAGATAGGAATAATAGATTGTTGGTAGAGAAGAGAGAGAAATTGAGGAGATGGAAGGAGCACTTTGAGGATTTGTTGAATGTAGAGAGTGAGAGCAGTGTGAGTATAAGTGGTTGGGGAATGGCTGGGAGAAGAAGAGATGAGAGGAGGGAGGAAGAGATCAGTAGGTCGGAAGTAGTGGAAGCGATGAAGAAGATTAAGCTGGGAAAGGCCCCAGGAATTGATGGAGTATGTGGTGAAATGCTTAGGTATGGGGGTGAGATTGTTGTGGAGTGGATATGGAAGTTGTGTAGATTGGCTTGGGAAGAGGAAGGGTTCCAGAGGACTGGAAATCAGGTATAATTGTTCCTCTGTACAAAGGAAAAGGGGAGAGAGAAGTATGTGGTAACCATAGGGGTATTTGCCTTCTTAGTGTGACTGGTAAAATATATGGTAGAATACTCATTGATAGGGTTAGGCATATGACAGAGGAGCTAGTTGGAGAAGAACAAGGGGGATTTAGGAAGGGAAAAGGGTGTGTAGATCAGATATTTGTTCTAAGATGTTTAGTGGAGAAGTATCTAGAGAAGGGAAGGAAAGTGTACGCTGCCTTCATGGACTTGGAGAAAGCTTATGACAGAATAGATAGGAAAGGTATGTGGAAGGTATTAAGAATATATGGAGTGGAGGAAATTGTTGAGTGCTGTGAAGAGTATGTACGAGGGAGCTAGGGCTACGGTGCGAGTGGTTGGTGAGCTGAGTGAGTTCTTTGATCTCAATGTGGGACTGAAACAGGGGTGTGTAATGTCTCCATGGCTGTTTAATATATATATGGATGGGGTCGTAAAGGAGGTACAAGGTAGGGCAGTGGATGTGGGGGTGGCCCTAACGAATGAGGGTGAGATTTGGAAGCTTCCGGTGTTGCTGTTTGCTGATGATACAGTATTGTTGAGTGAAGATGAATGGGAGTTGCAAGGTTTGGTGAATGAATTTGGGACAGTGTGTAGGAGGAGGAAGCTGAAAGTTAATGTAAACAAAAGTAAAGTTATGGTGTTTGAGAGGAATGAAGTCACAGAGTGTGCAGTGAGGTTGGATGGTGAGGATATGGAGAATGTGAGTGCATTCAAGTACTTGGGTAGTGTGATGAGTAAGGATGGAACTTTGGGGGATGAAGTACATGAAAGGGTACAGCAGGGAAGGAAGGTTGTAGGCATGCTGAAAGCAGTAATGAGAAATAGGGAAGTGAGTATGGAAGTTAAGAAGTCTCTGCATGATGGTATTGTGATCCCTACCCTGACGTATGGAAGCGAGGCGTGGACCTTGCAAGAGGGGAACAAGTCAAGAGTGAGAGCAGTGGAAATGAGTTACTTGAGAGGAGCATGTGGAGTGACATGGAGGGACAGGTTGACGAATGAAGAAGTGAAGGAACGTTGTGGGGTAGATGTGGATGTGGTTGAAAAGATCAGGAGAAATACACTGAGGTGGTTTGGACATGTGGAGAGGATGGAGAGTGAAAGACTGACTAAGAGGGTGTATGTGGGTGAGGTGGAGGGAGGGAGAGGGAGGGGTAGACCGAGGATGAGGTGGAGGGATGGAGTTGAGAGGTATATGAGGGAGGGGGGGATGAGTTGGGGGGAGGGGAGTCAAATGGTGGGTGACAGAGTGACTTGGAGGCGTTTTGTCTGCGGCCACCCTTTGCGGGATTAGGGCGTCGGGCTATAGATAGATAGATAGATAGATCTTTCAGAACTTCAATGTACTGGCCACCATTCATGATCAAATTCTTAAGAAGAAAGTAGAGGCCTTCCCTTCCCATTTCACCTGAGAAAAACCTCCATACCATTACTGATTGTAGGTGCTTAACAGTTGGCACTGTGTAAGCAGGGTCCTATTGACTACGGGAGGCAGGGCAACGAACTTCGGCAGAACACACCTGGAACACTTGAAATATGCTTTCATTGGAAAACATAACTTTTCTCCAGTCATCCGATGTCCAGTGTGCATACGTCTTGGCAAACTGAATGCGCTGCTTCTTCATGTGGTCAGTGGGAAGCGGTTTCTTGTCTGTGGTGCGGCTTGGGAAACCCAACTCCTTCTGCAAGCGGTGTTGGATAGTTCGAATTGACACGTCTTGTAACAACTGGGGATGCATTCTCTTCAATTCTGCTGCTGTCAGTCAAGGATTCTTGATTACTTCCCTCTTCAGAAGCATATCTGTACCTCTGGAAGTCGTCCTCTTCTTTCCACCGCCATGCTTGTGCTCTGGTATGACATCAGGTGGCAGGCCGGGTGCTACAGCAAGACTCTTCATGACGGTCGACTTTATGCGTCCAGTAAGTTCACAAAACTCGTGTTGATAGGGACATTATCCTGCCTCTATTCAATGATATGGACCCTCTCATCCCTTAAGCAGTACTTTCCAGGCATGACAACTTGACTCTAGGAATATAACAGGGCAAACAGTAATGCATAAGAAAAAAGAGGGAGGTGCATGCTCGGAGCGACGGGAACATATACTCCCACTCTCGCTTCTGGGCAAGCGCTGACATGCTGAGTGTTTCACCATCTTCCCCCAACACCAGAGTTGTTGCCAATTACTTCTTGCCCCCAAAATTCACTTGGTAGAGGTGGAAACACAAAGCAAAGACAGACAACTCTCCCATAGCAATTCTGTGTGTAGGTCCTAAGTCAATTTGTGGTGGGTATATATCTAAGCAAATCTGAAGGAGGGGGCACGGTAGGCCAAGGAGAAGGTGGAGAGATATGGTGGATGAGTGTATGAGGAAGAGAGGTTTGGAAGTCGGTAAGGCTAGGGAACTGACAAGAGATCGAGCTGGCTGGATGAATGTTGTGAGAAGTGCATGATCGGGGATTTGGCATCCCTTTTTAACGTGGCAGCATCCAGTTTGACTCAATCAGATATGTTTAGCTGAAGCTACAGAACGTGGTGAATGTTTTTAGCGTATCTGATTGAGCCAGGTTTCCTGGGGCTTGAATGATGAGTGAATGAAAGTGTGGCTCATTGGACTAGGCAAATTAGGGTTGTCTGGACAATGCTACTCCTCAACCTGCCCTAGGGTGGGAAAGGAGGTCCGGATGATGATGATGATGATGATGATACATCATTGATGTTTGACCAATTACTGCCTTGTTTCTCAGACTTCTTTGACAAATTATTACCTGTATTAAAGAATCACAACATTAACACAGCACTGATAAAACAGGTAAGAGACAACAGGAAACATGCCTATGTGAGACACAGAGATGATGATCCTGAGTGGATAGTGGGTAGATTATAAGACTTAAGATGGGCTTAGTACTGTACTGTAGTAAATACACATTGCACTACAATTGCTTGGGAGCTCTCATTACATACAGGCATCTCCTAAACTCTACTGCCCTGTATGTACTATAACTTCTATATTTAGGTTGAGCTCTGATGATTCAGAGGGGAACAACATGAACATAACTCAGCCAGCCTTGGCCCAACTCTCAGACCACACAATCTGTCATATTAGAGGATAGAGAGGATATTTTCAGCCAGTGAAGAAGATGATGGTGGCCTAAACCAGAGTCAAATGTTAGTTATTTGTCTAGTCACAAGAATGATCTGGTGGTGAGGATGATGGTGGCCTAAACCAGAGATGAATGCTAATTATCTGTCTGGTCATGAGAATGATTTGGTGGCCTTCACTGTCAACTTTGAAGATTGATCCCCTGCTTTTGACAACCTGAGGATTCTACCCTAAGCTATTAACAAGTCCAGTTTTTCTTAATACAGACATCCCAAAGTTATGTGGCTAGTGTGTTAACCTGGTGTTCTGAGTGGGCTGGATCCACGCAAGTCAAACAACTGAAGCCCATTTTATCAGAGTTAATGTATTAACCTCATCTATATCTGACAACCACTTCCCCCTTTGTATGACCAAACTTGTTTTTTGGCATGCTTTCTAAAGACATACTATATTACACTATTCAGAAGCAAAACAGAGGAGTAACTGGAACTTGGAGAGAGAGAAAAAAAAAAAAAAAAAAAAAAAAAAAAGTTCTACTTGGGGAAGACAGCTACTATCACTACCATAGAGGCTTAGATAGCTGCTCCCATCCAAATTTAACTATTATGATATCTATGGCATAAGGGCTAACAACTGTTGCCTCAATTTTACTGGCAGCAGCATTTTTTTGTCTCCCGTCTCTCCTTTCTTCTCCCTCTGTTCCCTCTTCACCACTTCTCATCCTCTCTTTTCTCTTTCAGTCTTTTCTTTCCTTCTTCTCTCTCTCTCTCTGTCTTATCTCTATTCTTTCCTTCTTCTTCTGTCAATTCTAAAGGAAAAACTGAAAGAAAAAATGAATGACTATGATGATGGCATAATATGTCCCTCCCTCCCTGACCAGTTTGGCCAGTCTGTTTATATAGCCATAGAGGCATACCCTCTCTCACTCCTCACACAAAGAATCCTAAGCAACTGTGGCATAACCATTATTTTTGCTGCTCCTCACTGTTACCCTCCCTTCTTTCCCTAACTGTTCTCCTTCCTCCCTTTCATTCATCTTCCTTCTTTCTCCTTTATCTGTCAGGCACAACTGTTTTTACTGTCATCTTACTATGGAAATGTTCTTTTCTTGGTTAACTGTTATGCTGCTTCGATGGGTGACTCGCACAAACAGTGAAAAAATAAGGTAAAAGCTAGTCAAACACTGAAGGTTTTTCAGCTTTAAGAATATTTCAGCCAAGCACAGCCTGTACAGAACTGCTATCACAGTTTTGGTCAGTATTCAAGTCAAATCCAAGCAAGAGGATGTGTGCGAATCGAAGGATACCCATGCAGAAAGGATGAGCCGAGTGCAGTGCTCCAAGTGAAGATTACTGCTAGCATGGTGATGGATGCTACCTCACCTATGGGGACCATGGCTACTCTAGGTCAGTGGGAAGTTACCAGTAGAAAGACTATTCACAGATCTGCATCACAGATAATTTATGGTTGGATTGGCCTCATCACTGTACAGTAGATGTGTGCATGCACAAATACAGAGACAGCCTATGTCCCATTGGCGAAGGCCACACTGAAATTTTAGATGTTCACCATTCTCCAACAACAATCTCAATGTAACAACATAGACTCCCTGTCTGTTTTCCTAGCCCTGTTCTCCACTTGGTCACCTCTGGACACATGGTTAGCCTGTTAGCCCCTACCTCTTCCCTTTGCAACACTGTTACATGCCATTGTACAGTAAAACCCCTTTTAGTTGGAAATATGGTTGAGTTGGCAAGGCAAAAAAATATTCACATAAAAAATAAATCTGAATTTTGGAAACATACAGGAAAAAAAGTTGGAAAAAGTACTCTTTAGTTGGCAGTACGCCAACTACTGGAGATCCGAACTTGGCAAGGTGCCATGCCACTGTGAAGCAACACTTGTTTTGTTCTAACAAGAATTTGAGAAATTATGTTGAGAAGTCGAGTCCCTGCCCGAGTCCTCTTCCCATCACTGTGCACAACAAATCTCTGCCTCACTTTCTTGTGACTGAGATAAAGTGTTGCACACTTTTGAAGTGTTTTAAGTGTTTTTTGTGCTTCATCATGTCTGTTCCTGGACCCAAAACTCCTTCAGGAAGGAAGTGGATGACATTGAAGACTCCGAGCCTTCAAGATAAGCTCAAAGTCTCATCGAGAATGGATGCTGGGGCCTCTACACACTCGGTATGAGTTTGATATAAAATCCAGCACTGTTTAGAAAATTCTGATGATCATGAGCCCCCCTAACACCTCTATAACCTACCAAATGGCCCTCCCTATACTTGGATTACACCGTTTCTGACTGCAAACACAGTAGTGCATTTTGGGGCAGAGGGATGGGGCAGGCCACTACCATAAGTCGGCAGATAGATTCAGTTGGTAAGGCTTCTGCCCCATATTCATTTATTTATTTTTTTTTTATTTTTTTTTTTTTTTAATGAGAAGGAACCAAAGGCTGTGAGCCCGCAATTATTGTTCCTTCCAAGAGAAAAATAAAATACAGGAGAGAGCCAAATTCAAGATCCATTCATTCCGAGATGCCTGGACACACTGCATTTGAAAGACTGGAGATCACAGGAAGCAGGAAACACAGACAGAGGAAGACAGTTTCAGAATTGACCTGTTGCATAAATGAAGGACTGGAAGTAGCGGTTAACTCTTGCATTAGAGAGCTGGACAGAAAAGGGATGAGAGTTTGCTGATAGACGGGTGCTACGCGCCCGTCGCAGAGGTGGAGGAATGCATGCAGACAGCTCAGAGGAGCAGCGACCACTGAAGCAGCGATAGAAAAGAGATAAAGATGCAACAGTGCGACGAAGAGACAGAGGTCGAAGGGAGTCAGCAAGAGGAGGAGAATTAATGAGATGAAAAGCCTTTGACTCCACCCTGTTGAGAAGAGCTGTATGTGGAAAGCCTCCCCACATATGAGAGTTGTACTCCACACAGGGGCAGACAAAACCCCTGCATAGAGTCAACAATTGTGCTTGGGGTAAAGAAGGAACATACTCGGCTTAGCACACCTAATCTCTTGGAAGCAGATTTTACAAGAGATGTAATATGATCTTTCCAAGGTAAGTCCCAAATAAATGAAACTCCAAGCATGTTCAAGGATGATCCAGGATTAAGCTGAATATTATTAAACATTAGTGGGTATACCTGTGGAAGATTTTGTTGGGTTGATAGGTGAAAAAACTGAGTCTTTGATGCATTAAAAACAACCAGATTATTTTTACCCCAGTCAGAGATACAAGCCAAGTCAGACATTAGGTGTGCCATAGCCTTATCCCTTGTTTGTTGAAGTAACTGCTGAGATGGACGTTGTGGGAACCGAATGGAAAGATGAAGGGTGGAGTCATCAGCATATGAGTGGATAGGGTTAGATGTACGTGGAGCGTTTAAAAAGTTTTGGCAACAGGTTAATAAGAGCAAAATTAATAGAGACACACATTTATTGAAGTTCACACTCCTTCAATATACACTCCTCTAAGGTTTACACACTTCTGGAACCGTGTCATCCACTTAACAAAGCACTCCGAGTACTCAGAAACAGGTATGCAGAAATCCCTCTCCTTTCTGGACGCCCACTTTCCGGACATCCCCAATAACTGGACATTGTGGGCCTGGACCATCGGAACCGAAATATGGCCAAAAAAAAGAAAAAAATCCCCCCAAAATCCTAATTTGTTCCCACCTGTAATTTTAAATTGCCGCGCGGCGCCAAACTGCTGCGTACACCATGGCCCCTTCACCCCTTCCTTCCTCCCCCCTTCCCTGTCAGGGTTGCC
This sequence comes from Coenobita brevimanus, assembly GCF_032717465.1. Classification (NCBI taxonomy): domain Eukaryota; kingdom Metazoa; phylum Arthropoda; class Malacostraca; order Decapoda; family Coenobitidae; genus Coenobita; species Coenobita brevimanus. Next base: position 47,793,078 of record NC_137008.1, read on the forward strand.
GTTTGTTATTTTTCATTACCAAATGTGGGCCAATTTGGTAATGAAAAATTCATTTGGTAATGAATCCGAATAATGCATTACCAAAAGGATTTTTCACATGTATGAGGATACACAGGATGGATATGGTGGATTGTTTGCTCTCTCTGATTAATCTGCTACCCTCCATAGCGTGAAAATAATCAACATGCTGTTAATTATAAGGAGAGTGATTACATGTATTTCCACTTGTATATATAATTAATGAAGAATAAATGCTAGCTTTACGAATTTGGTAATGAAAAGTTAAATTTGGTAATGAAAGTTGAGGAGATTGGTAATGTGGCCATTGCGATCTGGCAACTATGTTTCTACGACATCAACAGTTACTCCCAAACTTCGATTGTGAACAGATCCTTATCGCACTGGAAGCCACACGTGCTCGTTTTTTGTGAATAAACAGTGAATATACTGCAATACCTTGCCTCTAGACCACATGGGAATTTACAGTGTTGTGCAGTGTTAAGGAATTTGAACTTAGAGTGCAAAGGATCAACTGTGGAGTGCAAACTGGCAGTTTATCTGGCAGTTAGAACTGCAGTGGTGCAGTTAAGAACAATGTGCAGTGTTAAACAATTATAACTCACAGTGAAAAGAATTAAATGCAGCACAACACTGGATTACTGCACGTACTTCAAGAGAATTTTCACCACTGCCAAAACCTTAGAAAAGCAGCCACAAACGTGATGTAAGTAACCTGGCTGAGGTACAGTCACTTCTAATTCCTCATCCTTTGGTTCCTTTTCATTTATTTCATGCTTTATGTCCATTACTGGTGTGAATAGGGTCTTAAATAGGTTTAAATAGGTGCTATGCATGTCCGGTAGGGAGTTATTTAGGTGTCTTTCAAAGTTAGGCTGGGTTAGGGTCTATAAGTACCAGTCCAGGAGGCTGGTGCCCACTATCCGGACAGGACCACTTTCCGGACATGCCTTTGGCTTTATTACGTCGGATAGTGGAGGGATTACTGTACTCTTTATTTCTGAATTTATCCACCTGGCAAGGTCCTGTTCCCTTCGAAAATGGATCCCAGCAAGAGTTTCTGGGAACTTAGGGAATAGCCAAAAGCCACACGGTGCCGTCCTGACCTGGCACCGTGTGACTTTTGGCTATTCCCTAAGTTGCCAGAAAAACTTGCTGGGATCCATTTTCAAAGGGAACAGGACCTAGCCAGGTGGATAAATTCAGAACTAAAGAGTATACCTGTTTCTGAGTACACGGAGTGCTTTGTTAAGTGGATGACACGGCTCCAGAAGTGTGTAAACCTTAGAGGAGAGTATGTGGAAGGTGTGTGAACTTCAATAAATGTGTATCTCTATTAATTTTGCTTTTATTACCCTGTTGCCAAAACTTTTTGAACGCCCCTCGTACAGCTTAGAAGGTCATTGATGAATAAAAGGAAGAGAGTTAATGATAGGACAGAGCCCTGAGGAACACCACTGTTGATAGATCTAGGAGAAGAACGATGGCCATCTACAAAAGCGGCTATAGAACGACCAGACAGGAAGCTAGAGATGAAGGCACAGATAGAAGAATAGAAACTGTAAGAGGGCAGTTTGGAAATTAAAGATTTATGGCAGACTCGATCGAAAGCCTTTGAGATGTCAAGTGCAATGGCAAAGCTTTCACCAAAGTCCCGAAAGGAGGATGACCAGGAGTCTGAAGGGTAAGTGAGAAGATCGCCAGTGGAGCATCCCTGATGGAACCCATACTGACGATCAGAAAGGTTGTGATAAGAAAGATGCTTAAAAATTTTTCAATTACGAACTGATTCGAAAATTTTTGAGATTTAGGATGTTAATGCAATTGGACGATAGTTAGAGGGTTGGGAATGGTCATCCTTCTTTGGGACTGGCTGAATGAGTGCAAATTTCCAGCAAGAAGGAAAGGTACAAGTTGACAGACAAAGGTGAAAGAGTTTGCCTAGGCAGGGTGTAAGCACAGAAGCACAGTTCTTGAGAACAACAGGAGAAGCACAGTTCTTGAGAACAACAGGAGAGACTCCATCAGGCCCATATCCCTTATTAGTATTGAGGCCTGTGATGGCAGAAAATACATCAGCTGAAGAAATTTCAATGTCAGCCATGAGGAAGTCGGAGGGGGGAAGTGATGGAGGAACAGCACCGGAATCATCTAAGGTGGAATTGAAGGAGAAAGTCTGAGCAAAGAGATCTGTTTTATCAGTAGAAGAAATAGCTACAGAGCCATCAGGGTAGAAAAAGGGAGGGAAGGATGATGAGGTAAAGTTGTTAGAAAGGTTTTTGCAAAGTGCCAGAAGGAGCAGGAAGAATTCGAGTTGGAGAGTTGAGAGCATTTAGTACGGATGAAATTATTTTTAGCAGTGAAGAACAGACCTAGCACGATTCCGGGCAGAAACGTGAAGATGCGATTCAGGGGTGGGTTGGCTCTGGTACCTTTTGTAGGCCCTCTCCTTGTTGCAGACAGCATTAGAACAAGTGTGATTAAACCAAGGCTTTCTTGCATTGGTCAAAGGATACGAGAAAGGAATGTATGCTTCCATGCCCGAAGGATATGAGAAAGGAATGTATGCTTCCATGCCCGAAGGATATGAGAAAGGAATGTATGCTTCCATGCCCGAAGGATATGAGAAAGGAATGTATGCTTCCATGCCCGAAGGATATGAGAAAGGAATGTATGCTTCCAAGCCCGAGAGAATAACCTCCGTAATGCGCATGGCACACTCAGACGGCTTCCGGCCATGGAAGCAATACCCCGTCTACGATAAAGCAAACCCCCTGCATGTCCTGGGTGAGATGGGAATCCCGTGCTGCAGGACGTGAATGTCCGGCTTCAGTTTTGGAGTAAGCCAATAAATCCCTCCACCCTCCATCCCCCCACTGTTGCATCACCTAATAGCCTGTCATGGACAATGCTTGCCAATTCTCACCTTACAGTGAAGACCTTTGCACTAGTTGTCAACATCTTATTCTTGCTCTTCCAGGATGGCAGCACAGACTTGCTACTCAACATCCAGACCACAGCAATTGCTCCTCCAGGATGGCAGCACAGACTTGCTACTCAACATCCAGACCACAGCAATTGCTCCTCCAGGATGGCAGCACAGACTTGCTACTCAACATCCAGACCACAGCAATTGCTCCTCCAGGATGGCAGCACAGACTTGCTACTCAACATCCAGACCACAGCAATTGCTCCTCCAGGAAGGCAGCACAGACTTGCTACTCAACATCCAGACCACAGCAATTGCTCCTCCAGGATGGCAGCACAGACTTGCTACTCAACATCCAGACCACAGCAATTGCTCCTCCAGGATGGCAGCACAGACTTGCTACTCAACATCCAGACCACAGCAATTGCTCCTCCAGGATGGCAGCACAGACTTGCTACTCAACATCCAGACCACAGCAATTGCTCCTCCAGGATGGCAGCACAGACTTGCTACTCAACATCCAGACCACAGCAATTGCTCCTCCAGGATGGCAGCACAGACTTGCTACTCAACATCCAGACCACAGCAATTGCTCCTCCAGGATGGCAGCACAGACTTGCTACTCAACATCCAGACCACAGCAATTGCTCCTCCAGGAAGGCAGCACAGACTTGCTACTCAACATCCAGACCACAGCAATTGCTCCTCCAGGATGGCAGCACAGACTTGCTACTCAACATCCAGACCACAGCAATTGCTCCTCCAGGATGGCAGCACAGACTTGCTACTCAACATCCATACCACAACACCTACCTCTGACTTGTCCATTATGTTTCATGACCCCCACCCCCACAGCCATCCTCAAGATGGCATCCACCTCCACCTCAGACAATCTCAGATGATGACCTACTGGAGGATTTTTGTATTCATCATCATCATCCGGACCTCCTTTCCCAACCAAGGGCAAGGTGAGGAGTAGCAATGTCCAGACAGCCCAAAATTGCCCAATCCAATGGGCCAAGCTTCCATTCACTCATCAATCAAGCCCTCGGAATCCTGGCTCTATCGGATAAGCCAAAAACATTCACCACGTTCTGTAGCTTCACATAATCGTATCCGACAGAGTCGATCCAGACGCTGCCACGTTAAAAAGGGGTGCCAAAAATCCCTGATCATGCACATCTCACAAAATTCATCCAGCCAGCTCGATCTCCTGTCAGTTCCCTAGCCTCACCAACTTCCAAACCTCTCTTCCTCACACATTCATCCACCATATCTCTCCACCTTCTCCTTGGTCTACCTCGCCTCCTCCCTCCTTCAAATTCGCTCAGATATACCTTCTTCACCACTCTATTGTTATCCATTCTCTCCACATGACCATACCATCTCAGTACACTCTCTTCAATTCTGGTGTCCACCGACTTCCTCATTCCACATCTTTCACGAATCACATTATTTCGTATCCTATCCACCCTCTGTACTCCACATACAGTGGAACCTTGGTCCTCGAACGCCTCACATGTCGAACAAATCGGACCTCGACCAAAAAATTCAAGAAATTTTTGCTCCAGAGGTCGACCAAAATATCGGACCTCGACCAACCTGAACGTAGCCAAACGAAGGGAAGCTGGCCGACCGACAGTCATGCGTCCACCGTTGATGTTCATCAACGTGGTCGTCCTGCTGTGCTTCACATTTTTCTTGATTCAGTGCAGTATAAGCCCCTAATAATGGCTCCAAAGAAAGCAAGTTCATCCAGTACAGCTACTGGCAGTGAAAAGAGGAAAGTAGTGCGGAAAATAATTGAAGAAGTGGAAAAATTATTGCTTATCTTCATCAATGAGAAACAGCAGGAGACAGTGTTAGTGAGTATATAATTTGTGAAAAGGCAAGAGAAATATACGGTCACCTCGTAAAGGAAAGCACTGGTACCAGTGCTGAAACTTAAATAGGTAAGCATCTGGGGTCTTGGAACGGATTAAAATGATTTACATTATTTCTTATGGGGAAAATTAGTTCGGTCCTCGACCAATTCAGTCCTGGAACAGCCTTCCAGAACGGACTGTGTTCAAGGACCGAGGTTCTACTGTACATTCCCCAGCAGTCCCATCTCCACTGCTCTTACTCTTGACTTTTCATTTTCATGCCACACCATAGTCTCACATCCATATGTTAAAGTTGGCACTAACACTCCTTCATGTAAGCCTCGTGCAGCTGCAACACTCAAGCCTCTGTTTCTTATCAAGGCCTTCATTGCACCAGCTACTTTTCTTCCTTGTGTCACTCTACTTTCAACTTCTTTTGCACATTTTCCTCTCTTTTCTATCACTGTACCCAGGTATTTGAACTCTCTCACCATTTTCCAGTCTCTCTCCATTCATTGTTACATTGCACTGTGAGTCACCTTCTCTCTCAATAACCATCACTTTACTCTTTTCTACATTTACTCTCAAGGAACGATGCTTACAGACATCAGCAAAACTCTGCACTAGCCTACCAAGTTCTTGTTCGGTACTTGCAAGCAGTACTGCATCATCAGCATACAACAAATTTGAGATATTCCATCTATCACCATTCATTACCAATGCCATCCCTCTCTCCATTACTCGTGTTTTCACTTCTCTCATCATCCCATCCATACGTACATTGAACAACCACGGGGACATCACACAACCTTGTCGCACGCCCACACTGATTGTGAACCATTCACTTAGATGCCCATTAACCCTGACACATGCTTCACTACCATCATAAAAACTCTTGACGGCACCTAACGGCTTACCCTCTACACCGTATAGCAAAATTTTCCACAATCCTTCTCTGTCCACTTTGTCATAGTTTTTTTCCAGATCCATGAATGCCATAAACACCTTATGGTTCTTCTCACAAGCCTTCTCTACTATCTGTCTCACTGCAAATATTTGGTCCACACATCCTCTGCCACTCCTAAAGCCACCCTGTTCATCACTCACTAGGACATCTGATATCTCTCTTACTTTCTCTATAATAATTCTTCCACATACCTTCCCTACCACACTCAGTAAGCTTATGCTACGATAATTCTTGCACTCACTTCTTTCACCTTCATTTTTGTACAGGGGTACAATCACAGCCTTTTTCCACTCTGCAGGCACAGTTTCATTCATCCATGCCTTCATACATATCTCCAACAAGCACTTCATTCCATTCTCTCCACTACATTTAGGCATCTTGGCATACACCTCATCAACCCCAGCTGCTTTCCCATTTTTCAGGCGCTTCACAGCACTCTTCACCTGTGTGAGTGTCACATCTCCTGGCACTGCATTCCTTCTCTGCACACCCCCAAAACCAATCATGTTTACAGCTGCTCTGCTCTCTCTATCCCCATTCATCAGGCCTTCAAAATATTCTTTCCATCTGGTCCTTACTTCATCTCCATGGGTTAACAATCTACCACCTGCATCCTTCACACCATCCCATTTCTTACCGCTTTCACTTCTACATTTCTGTACCTCTTTCCATAATAACTTTCTATTTTCAGAGTAGTTTGCATTCATTTTTCTTCCTAGATCCTCATTTACCTCCTCCTTTTTCCTCTTCACTAGTCTCTTTACGTGCTTCTTGCTCTCAACATATTCAGTTCTTATTTCAATTGAACCCCTATCCAGTAACCACTTTAGCCACTTCTTCCTCTTTTCCTCCACTGCTCTCTTTACCTCCTCATTCCACCATGCCGTACCTTTCTTCTTTGTTGTTACTCTTGCCACACCACACACCGCTTTAGCATTCCTAACTAAGCAATCCCTATATGCATTCCACAGTCTGTCCAGATCCATTTAATTCCAATTCAGTAATTCTAACTTGTCCTCTACTTTGGTCCTGTATTCATCTGCCATTTCTTTGATCCTCAGCTTCTCAACTTTCAGTCTTTCTCCCTGACTGCTTCTCTCTCTCCTGATCCACTTCACTCCTTTCAGCTTGATCTTGCATACCACAATCATATGATCTCTGACAGACCTCCACATCGTCCTCTCACAGCCCTCGTATCAGCAACCATTCCCATCATCAACCTCTCTACGAGCACGTAATCAATCAGGCTTCTTTCAACACGATCCCCATTCCCTCTATACCATGTATATTTATGTGCATCTCTGTGTTTGAAATATGAGTTACAAATGCACAACCTCCTCTCCTGACACATATCCTTTAGTCTCTTCCCATTATCATTTTCTCCTGGTACTCCATAGCAACCCGTTATGTCATCCTCAGGACCAGTGCCTACTCTTCCATTCATATCCCCCACCACAATCACTTTATAGTTCCTGGGCATTTCTCCCACTACTTCACCCTGCTCATCCCAAAACCTGTCTTTCTCTCTCTCACTCCTGTCCTCACATGGTGCATATGCTACAATCACTGCCACTTTCACATTCTCAAACTTGAACTTGACATACATACATCTCGAGCTAACACACTTGTAGTCTCTAATTCCACTCTGCCACACCTCATTCATCAACAAAGTAACTCCTTCCTTGCATCTTCCTCGCCCATTCATTCCCGATCTTACATATTTCACACCCTCCCACTCCTCCACTTTGCACCCTTTCATCTTCGTTTCACACAAAGCCATCACAGCATATCTCGCACTCTTGAACACATTCACCACTTCCACCCTCTTGCTCTCCTCATTCACACCTCTCACATTCCACATGGCCAAATGAGTCTGCCCATTTGGTTGGGGCCCTGGGCAGGTATTGGGCCCTCCGAGGCTCTCTGAAACAACTGCCATGATTAAATGATTTTGGATAGGGGAATCTGGGGGACACTTAACCCAGCCAGAAACCCCTGTTATATGGTTACCACCCACCATAGTAAATGGTTTCCTGGGTATAGGAAACCATTTGGCTTGTCACTCAGTGTAGAGATCATATGGCACCTCTACACTGAGTGAGTGGATGATGGGCGCCCCCACCTACCACATTTTTGTATTAATGCATTCAAAAATTGTTCACCTTCCCCACATTGGACTGAACCCTAACACCATCCTTGTTGCCCTCAACCCTCCCTATCCCCCATCCCCCATTCAACCCCAGTATGACTCTTGCCTGACTTGTGATGGGCCTACTTCTTCAGGTGATCAAATTGTAACTGTTGGGTACCACCATCCCTGACATTGTCCATTTGTGGTCACATCTAAAAGACTGTCTAAGCTCCATGTGGCTGTCAACTCCTATGATTACTGCTTAAGAATGCATGCTACTCCATCCATGGGGCTCATGATTTCAAGCTTACTTCCAAAGGCTCTTCTCACTGTCTGATCACTGTTTGACACTGAGGACTCTGTTCTCCACTGCATGCAACAATGGATTGTCTACTTGGTCTCTGCGGTCTCTGTGTTCTGCACTGTTACCAGGCCACCTGTGTCATGCTTAGTTCACCTGTCCACAACAGGGTGTGTTCGATATACAGGAAGGGTGTTGGATACTTGGGCTGGTCTCCCCTGAAAGGCTGTCAATTTTCTTTCATTGATATACATTAACATATATTTGCTATCTGTTCTTATTAGTTAGGTTTCACTTGTGTTAACTTTAATTTATAAACTGTATGATTTGCTCCACTGTTATAAACTGCCATGTGTAAGAAGTAATGTAATGAGTGTTATTTGAATACACGGGTGAGAGTCTCACCAGACAGCTGTCAAGTTGTTTCTCTCCCCCGGCTTGGGACTGCCTCTGCTAGCGAGATGGGTTTCACCATGTTGTCCCACTCTGCCTCCGCTTGGGACTAACATATTGGTGCCCAGACTCGGGAATTCAAGTTGATTAAGAAGATATTCCCGAAAACTTGGCAAAATGTCAGCAGAAGGCAAGCTGTTGGAGAAGAAGAGGGTGGCAGCCAAGAGTTGGACCAGCTGCTCAGCCAAAGCTCTGATGACATTACAGGCCACACTTAAGGTGACCAGGGTTGCACTGGAGGACGCTATAGACGACTTTGACCGGCGTCTTGATGCTTTGGATGAGGCACAGAGTGCTGTGGAGTTGGAAATCAGCAATCCTGTGAAACCTGAAGAGGATATAGACACCGCTGACCAGTTTCGCCGGCAAGTGAGATTACCAAGGGTGCAGGCTGCCCAGATGTTAATGGACATGGATAAGACAGAGCAACCAGGTGAGTCAGCCCACAGCGACAGTGGTTCTGCCAACATGACTGCCAACCATTGAGTTACCAAAGTTCAGTGGTGATGTAATTGAATGGCAATCTTTTGGGATCAGTTTGTGGCAATGGTGGATGAGGCTAATATCCCTGACATTTGTAAGTTTGGCTACTTGCAATCTTCGTTGGAGGGTGAAGCAAAGGGAGTGATACAAGGTCTAAAGCTTACAGCTGCAAACTACCCTGCTGCTTGTTTGGTGTTAAAGGAATGGTTTGGTAGACCTGAACGTATCATATTTGCGCACATACAAGCACTTTTTAACATTAGCATACCTGCTAAAGCCTCAGGTTTTAAGTATGTAGCCGCTTTGTGGAAACTGCAGGATCAACTTGTGTCACATGTCCGTAGTTTGGAGGCTTTGCAGGTCAAAGGTGAGTAGTATGGTGTTATTTTGACTCCTGTTATTTTGTCCCGCCTTCCCCATGACATACATATGGAGTGGTCCAGAGAGGGTTCCCTCCATGAAAGTGATCTTTCCTGGCTATTGAAATTTCTCCAGAGGGAAATAGAGTGCAGGGAATGGTTGGAATCCTTCAGGGATGAAGGCCGTAAGGAAAATACCCGCAGTGGACCCACAGTGTCAGAAAGGAGGAAGGTGCTACCTGGTTCAGCCTCCGCTCTCCAGACTTCCTCAGCAGTAGGTCAGATCAGATGTAGGTTTTGCAATAAATCCCATCCAAGTGAGAAATGTTTTAGTGTTTTGAAGCTTCCTCAAGCTGAGCGGGAAGAAAAAATCCGCTCTGCTAACTTGTGTTTTAAGTGCCTTGGTAAGGGACACATTTCAAAGGGATGTAAATCTAAATGTGCAAAATGTAAAGGAAATCATAAAGTACTTTGTTGCCCTAAGGCTATTTCAGATGTGATAAGGGACAAGGTTTGTGATGACCAAACTGTGCAGCCAACCAGTAATGAAGGCATAGGGGTGAGTACTGATGCATGTACAAGCTCATCTCAAGTAAACCACGTTGGCGTAGCACCCAGTAGGTCTAACCTGAGTCATGAAAGTTTAAGTCAGACAGGCAGTGTTTTACAAACTGCTAAGATCCAAGTGTATGGTACACAGGGGCAGTGTGTTCAAGCTACTGTTCTTTTTGACAATGGTTCTGATAGATCTTAAGTTTCAAGTAGCTTGGTCAAGAAAGTCAGACCTAAATGGGTGTATACTGAACCTGTTACCTATTCTGCCTTTGGTAATATGACCACCAAGGGTCATTTGTGTAACATTTATGACCTGAGCATTAGGGATTGTAAAGGGGTAGCACATTTCTTAGTAGCTGTTGAAATTCCTACCATATGTGCTCCTATATTGCATCCCAGTGTTCCACAGGACAAGCTAAAAGGGTTTGAATCCTTACATTTGGCTGATGATTATAAGAATAATTGCCATGATACTGTTGACATTTTAGTGGCACTTGATGCTTACTGGAGTTTTATGCTGCCTAACCAGGTTTTGCAAGCTGAGGGACTGGTTGCCCAAGAGTCTGTTTTTTGAATGGTTATTATCTGGTTCCTGGACTGCTCCTAACAACCAGAAAGATGGGAAAGTGTTTATGGTATATCTGAGTCTCTTTTAAACAATTTTTGGGATTTAGAATCTATTGGAATTGTCCCTAAGGAAGCCCACTGTAATGAAAACACTCCTAACCATATTCACGAAATGTTTAATGAAATAGTAAATTTCATTAATGGTAGACATGAAGTTACTTTACCTTGGAAGTCCGATGCTGACAAGTTTGATTTACAAGACAATGTAAAACTTGCTAAAAAAAAAGGTTAGAAAATCTGAACCATAAACCTGAGAGGGATCACTGTTTAAAGGAGAAGTATAATGCTGTTCTTGAGGGGTATGAGCATGAAGGCATTATTGAGGAAGTTCAGTTATCTGAGCTTGGAAGCATTTATCCTATATATTACCTCCCCCACTGCCCAGTTGTATGAGAGGGCAACTCTTCTACTAAGGTAAGGCCGGTGTTTGATGCTTCAGACGTTAGTTATAATGGGATATCACTAAATGATTACTGTATTTAGAAGCTGGTCCTTCCCTCAGCTTCCCTCAACCCAGACCTGGTGGAAGTTCTCTTACGGTTTAGACGGTGGCAGTTGGCTTTGACAGCAGACATCACTAAGGCAGTCCTCCAAACTGGTGTTCATAAGGAAGACCAGGATGGTCACAGATTCCTCTGGAGTTGTGGAAGGAGAATTCGCACTATGAGATTTACTCGTGTTCCCTTCGGTAACAAAAGCAGTCCTTTCCTCTTAAATGCTACCATCAAATATCATCTTCAGTCTTACCCCAGCTCTTAAGCTGTGAAAGAATTGAGAGAAAATCTCTATGTTGATGACTGGTTGTCAGAGCTGATAGCGTAGAGGAGGGCCAAGCTAAATTCTCTGAGGCATGGTGGAGAGGATGGAGGGTGAAAGACTGACGAAGAGAGTGTATGTGAGTGAGGTGAAGGCCGAGGATGAGATGGAGGGATGGGGTGGAGAGGTATATGAGAGAGGGGGGTGTGAGTTGGGAGCAGGGCAGTGAAATGGCGGGGGACAGGGCGACTTGGAGGCAATTTGTTTGTGGCCACCCCAAACGGGATTGAGGCGTCTGGCAATAGATAGATAGGTAGATTAAAAAAAAAAAAAAAAAAAAAAAAAAAAACATACACCAGATTACTGGTGTCCTCCATTCATAAAATATCTGTAACAGTTAGACTTAAACAGCTGTGGGTTGAAATCTGGAGGGAAACAACTCTGGGGAAGCAAGTTCCAGAGAGATGCAGTTCGGGGAATGAAAGAATTCTGATAGGCAGAAGTTCTGCAATATGGCTTTGTCACATTCCAGTCATGAGCACTATCAGATGTCTGTGTAGCATGAGGGAAGGCATGGAGAGGTGGCACCATGGACACAACTTCGTCTGAGCATTTGCCATAAAAATATCTGTAAAATAATGCACGGGAGGCAACGTTCCTGCTTACTTGTAGGGGAGGTAGTTTATTTGTAATGGCAGGGTTATTAATAATTCTAACAGCTTTGTTCTGAATTTTGTCTAGTTGTTCTGATGCAACCTCTCCACATCCATTCCACAAGGGTGAGCAATATTCAAGCTGAAAGCGCACATGACTCTTATAAATTATAGCCGACTGCTCATCAGTGAGGAAGTTATGGACTCTGTACAATAATCCATGCTTTTTGAGGTGGTTTTAGCAAGTGATCTAACATGAAAGATCCAGCTGAGGGCACTGTTAAGTGAGACACCAAGAATTTCAATACTTTTGGAGATGGGAATATTAGTAGCATTGCAGGTAATGTACGAATCTGGCAATATCTGTCTATTAGTAAACTGTATATATTTAGTTTTACTAGCATTAAATGAGACAAGGTTGTTTTGTCTCCATTCACTGACAGTAGATAGGTTTTGATTTATGGAGATGGTTGTATTGATCTGAGAGGTAGAGATATTAGACTTTGTAAATGGGTGTCTGAGTGTGAATGACCTATGTAGTGTTCAGTCAAATGCGTATGAGTGGATGGAATATCACTGTCAAAGTGGACTTCAAATAGTAAGTACTTAATGAAATGTTTTGGTAACAACTCAAATGTGTGTGACAAGGAGGCAGTTAAGATCCTGGGCTTGCAGTGGGGTGTATTTCAAGACTGTTTTTCCTTTGATGGCATCAATGTAAATACACCTTTAGAACTAATATCCACAAAGAGAGCTATTCTCAGTATAACTGCTAGACTTTTTGAACCACTTGGTCTCATTAGTCCCTTTGTAATGTTTGTCAAAATTCTATTTCAAGATGTATGGAGGCTTGGTATTGCATGGGATGATGCACTACCTGATGAGTTACTGCTCAAGTTTCAGATGTGGTTCAAAGGTATTAATGCTTTACAGTCATTGAGAGTTAAACACTGTTATTTCCCTGGAATTTCCTGGAAGCTGATGGCAGGTGTAGAGGTTCATGCCTTTGGTGATGCTTCAGAGAAAGGGTATGGAGCCTGTATCTACCTCAGGGTGCCCCTACATGATGACAAGGTTACAGCGTCCTTTGTCCTGTCCAAAGGGAGAGTAGCTACCATTAAAAGTATTTCCTTACCTCGCCTAGAACAGACTGGTGCTTTACTATGTGCGAGGCTGGTAATGTTGGTGAAGTCTGCCCTTCATCTTAATGTGCCTGTCTTTTGTTGGACAGACTCCACAATTGTATTATCATGGATAAAGGGAGACCCTAGCAGGTGGAAAACCTTTGTGAGGAATAGAGTTAGTGAAATTCAAGACCTAACTTCACCTGGTAATTGGTTTCACTGTTCTTGGAAGGATAACCCTGCTGACCTTATTTCTAGAGGTGTGTTGGCTAGGCAACTGATGTCATCTGATCATTGGCTGAATGGTCCAGCATGGTTGTCCATTCCCCCAAACCACTCTCGGCAAGAGGAACAGACACTGTCCTTCGATGAGGAGGTCACAGTTGGTAAGAGAGAAGTGGTTGCCTGCATGAGTATTAACCCTTTACCAACTGTGTTTGAATTTACTCATTGGAGTAAGCTTTCAAAGGTCATAAGTGCTGTAGCTTGGGTTTGAGAATCATCAATAATTCTAAGCCAAGAAGCGACAAGTGTTCTGGTCCTCTGACATATAGTGAGTTAACTAAGGTAAAGGTGAAGGTGTTTTTCTGTGTACAAAGAGAGGCCTATTCAAGGGAGGTTATGGTTCTGGAGCAACGTAAGCCATTTCCAAAGGGGTCCTCCTTAAGTAAACTTGATCCATTTTTGGATAAAGATGGTCTGTTGAGAATCAAAGGTAGATTAGACCAGTCAGACATGACACGTGACAGCAAGCATCCCATCATAATTCCCTCTGGTCATGTTGCACAACTTCTGATTCAGTTTCAGCATGGTTTACTCAAACATGCTGGTGTTTCTACACTTGTATCTACTTTAAGAAATAATTACTGGATAATTGGGCTAAGAAGGATGGCCAAGAGTGTCTGCAGGAGATGTGTATCCTGTCATAAGCATGACTCTAAAGCTTGTAACCACCCTGCAGCTTCTCTTCCAGAGTCGAGAGTCAAACCATCTCCACCTTTCTCTGTCACTGGTCTTGACTTCGCTGGGCCACTGTATTGTACCGATGTGGCTTCCAAGAAGTTCTACATTTTGCTCTTTACTTGTGCTGTTATCAGAGCTGTTCATTTGGAACTTACTGACTCTTTGTCACTAAATGATTGTATGCTTGTTATCCGCAGATTCATTGCAAGATGGGGTTTTCCCTCAGTTTTCTATTCTGACAATGCTAAAACCTTCATTGGCGTTTCCAACAAATTACTACAGACTTTCAGTCCTCTCGCCCCAGACTGGAAATTCATAGTACCACATGGTCCACGGTGGGGAGGCTGGTGGGAACGTCTAATCAAGTCCATTAATGTAGCTATGCGGAAGTCTCTTGGAATCAAATGTTTGTCAAGGTGTTAATTAGAAACCACCCTACATGAGGTGGAAGCTTGTGTAAACTTCAGACCTCTGACCTTCGTTAGTGAAGATCATGAGGCACCACCTTCACTGACACCTTCGCACTTTCTTATTGGGCGAACAGCTGGGGTCCAGGTAGAATGTATCAATAACTAGAACATCACAGTGTCTGCTAAAGATCTATGTGCCAGGGAAAAGGTGCGTCAACAACAATTGGACAAACTCTGGAAATTATGGAGTTGTGACTATATTAGAAATTTACCTCAGACTGTTCTGGGTTCTGTATCTAAAAGTAATTTAAAGAAGGGTTCTTTAGTTCTAATTAAAGAAGATAATGTCCCAAGAATGTCCTGGCCTATTGGTACAGTTGTCGATGTGTTTCCTGGTAAAGACAACATTATCAGAAGTGTAAATGTTAAGATTTCTAAAGGTGTTATCTGCAAACCTGTGCAAAGACTTCATGACCTTGAGATTACAGATGGTAGTAATGCAAATGTAGAATTTGTGACAAACTCTGAAGTTCAGCCTGTTATAAGTACTGAATCTCCTTGTTCTACAGATGTTTCTGATGATATCCATGAAGTTGATAATTATCCTGTGTCTTATACCTCTCGCACTGAGCGTATTGTAAAGCCTCCTGTACGATTGGGCTTGTGATGTTTGTAGTCATGTTTCCAGAGTCTTAGTGGATATAATGCATCTTGTTTATAGTGAATATAAATATAGGAGTAAGTAAATGTACTCCTATGGTGGGGAGAATATTTAATGTAAAGGAAGGGTGTTGGATATTTGGGGTGGTCTCCCCTGAAAGGCTGTTAAATTTCTTTCACTGATATACATTAACATATATTTGCTATCTGTTCTTATTGGTTAGGATTCATTTGTGTTAACTTTAATTTATAAACTGTATGATTTGCTTCACTGTTATAAACTGCAATGTGTAAGAAGTAATGCAATGAGTGTTATTTGAATACACGGGTGAGTCTCTCACCAGACACCTGTCAAGTTGTTTCTCTCCCCCGGCTTGGGTCTGCCTTTGCTACTGAGATGGGTTTCGCCATGTTGTCCCACTCTGCCTTTGCTTGGGACTAACTGGGTGAATTTAGTAGTTTGGCCATCCCGTGCTTCACTAACACAACAACAACAACAACAATGCAATGCACAGTACTACAGTATAGAAAACATTGCAAAAAAGAAATAGAGTAAAATGGAAATAGACAATGATTCAATGGAAGAATACCATTAAAATAAATATGAAAATGGAAATAGACAATGATTCAATGGAAGAATACCATTAAAATAAATATGAAGAAAAAACAAAGAAGAAAGCATAATAACAGGCATTAGGCACACTAAAATAATCCTTATCCAGTGCCATAATGACAGGTAAGCAGTAACTGTGAAGAGGCAGGTGGACTTGGTGTATGAAGTATAAAACACAAGATCAACAAAATGAGGCAAGAGAACTGATCTAACACCATTGTTACTTGGGTGACTCTAGGATGGGGTGAAAAAAGTGGAGGCCTTTCTGGCAAAGCAAACAGTGTTGGCTGTTAAGTATTATGAGAAAAGGAGGGTTGCACAGTTATACTGTACTCTCTCCTATCACCTTAACCCCTACACGCTGGGGGTTTTCCAATGTTGCACGCTCCTCCCGACGGGGGATATCCGACGTAAAAAAATACCCTTACTCCTAATATCTGCCAAACTATAACAGCTAGAGAAAAAATTAAAGATACATATGAATCACCAACTCATTCTCTTTCAAATGAAAGTATCCCCACATCTCTAAGTGGTCCCGCTGATGAATAAGGATAAGTTAAAGTTCAAAGGGTAGTGGGAAGACGCCTGCGGCTATACACGTCAACTGGCGTTGCTCTTCGCCCAAAATCGTTACTTGTATACATGTCAGCCAGTGGTTAGGGGTTAAATTTGTTGTTATACTTTTGAAATTAAGTACTTTTAAACTTTCTAATTTAGTCTTCTCTCTTATCATGACTTTCCCACTTACGTACACACTGTCTCTTTCCTTTGATCCCCTCCTTTCACATTCTATCTGTTATTGCGCTTCTATGGTTTAAGAATATATTGCATTCTTTGTTTTCTGTCCATTAGCTTTTTATGCTAGACATCTGAGAGGAGTAAAAAGAAAGAAACAGTTGTGCAGATCTTGGAAAAGAATATACAGTATTTTGAATATGGGTGGTATCACAAGTCACTATAATACCGTGCCATGGGTCAACTTTCTCCCAAGTTGTGGAATGCATTTGATATACGCCAATAATGGCCAGATATATATGGGAAAAATATGTCCTTTTTTTTATCATTTGGCACCAACTTCTTTATTTTTCCCCATGTAAGTTGTTATTTACATCTTACAAATTTGCATCTGGTGAGGATTTTTGAGTGCATATTACATGCCAAATGTGCAAGAGGCCTGTACAGGACATTACTGCATTACAGAACCAATGGGACAACCCTAGAGTGACAACTGTTTACCTGTGGTTGACAGGTCTGCTGGGCCAGGCATTAACAGGGTTAAGCAGCAAAAACAACAACAACAACAGAAAATATTCGTACACACAAGCAACAGTCACTCACTAAAAAATAGCAGTTCACTTTCTGCCTCTTTCAAAAAGGATGAAAACTACAAATAATTAAGAACTGTATCTAAATCTAGCCACAAACCTGTCCACACCAGTACGTTTGAAGTCGGCACAAGGTTTCAATCGTTTGCGAATTGAACTCTCTGAATGGGCAGGAAAGGCTCTCTTGATTTCATCCATCTTTATTCTGCGTGGGTTATCTTTACTTTTCCAAAACAGCCTATATATGAATACCTGAAAAATAGAAGACAAGATGTAATTAAATGAAGAGGTATACTGAATGTAGAATGTCTGGATTTGGGAAACTTAGAAACAAAAGCTAAACAACAATGAAATATTATATCTGTAAAGAGTTTGACAGACAACTGAATTCAAGGCAGACTGGTAAGATGAAGACCAAATTGCACCAGGGTTTGAAAGCAATCAATGCTATGAGTTGATATTTTCATCCTAATCACCCTACATTACATTCTTGGAGTACAGTGGCCCCTCAGTTAATGCATCATTTTCATTAGTGCATGAGGTGAAACTGTGACTCTTCCTCAATAAATGTTGTAAACAAGAGCTACAATGCAGGAATGTGTGACATCACTCCTAGCTCAAGCCAAGAGCTATGTTATGCTACTCTAGTTTAGTGTAATCACTGTCTCCATGTGTGTGTATTTACCTAGCTGTGATGTACAAGAAATGAGCTACACTCGTGGGGTCCCATCTCCGTGTCTCAAGAAGTCAAACTTTGCTTTGAACTCGTTTAAGTTTTTGGACTGAACGATCTCTTTGTCCAGATTATTCCACAGGTCAATGCATCTATATGGAAATTGCATATCTTGATATCCTTCAAGTAACTTGGCTTTTCCGATTTCTTTCCATGTTCCCTTATTACTGTCTCATCCCATACAAACAGGTCTTCTCTGTCAATTTTGTCTATTCCAATCACAGGCCTGAACACTGCAATCATGTCGCCCCTCTCTCTTCTTTCTTCTAAGGAAGATAGACCCAGCTTTACTAGTCTTTCCTTGTATGATAGATCTATCAGGCTAGGGACCATCTTCCTCGTTGTTCTTTGTAGGCCTATTCTCTCAATTTTGTTTATATTTCCTTTGATGTGGTGACCACACCACTGCTGCATATTCCAATCTGGGGCGGACCATAGCCACTATCAATTTTTTCATCACTTCCTTGTCCATGTACTGAAATGCTACTTTTATGTGTGTCATGAGCTTATATCTCTCTCTACCAATCGTGTTCATGTGTTTTTCCGGGAGAAAAATTATCCTGGACCAACACTCCCAGGTCCTCCTCTCTTGCTTTTGTGATTGGTTCAATACCCATCAAATAATTCAGTGATGGCCTCTTGCTACTTTTCCCAAAATCCATTATTTTACATATTTTGCATTAAATTTAATTTCCCATATCTGGCTCCAATCATGAACCCTATCCAGATCTTCCTGCAGCATTTTACAATCTTCTTCAATTTCTACTCTACTCATAATCTTTGCATCATCTGCAAACAGACCTGTTAAACTATTTATTCCATCTACCTTAACATTTATATAAATCAGGAACATTACTGGCACTAACAGGGACTCAGCTTATTACTTCTCTCCACCCAGACACCTTGTCCTTTATAGCTGTCCTCATCTGTCAGTCTCTCGTGAAGTCTCTCATCCACTCCAAGACGTTCCCCTTCATTAGTCGCTACTGGGGTACCTTGTCAAAGGCTTTCTCCTGATCTAAATACACACAATCCACCCAACTACAGTATCTCTCTCCTGCAGCACATCAGTTGCCCTTAAGCAGAAGCTCACCAAATTATCCAACTCTCTCTCTCTCCTGTAGCACATCAATTGCCCTTGAGTAGAAGCTCAGCAAATTAGAGACACATGACCTCCCAGTTCTGAATTCAAACTGACTTCCTGTCAACATGTCCATCTCTTCCAGATATTTTATCCATCTATCTTTCAGGATTCTCTCACGCAATTTTGTGACTGTGCTCGTCAGGGACACTGGTTTATAATTCAGGGGTTCTTCTTTAACCTCCCCCCACCCCTTGAAAACTGGTACCACATCGGCCCTCTTCCGTTCTCGAGGCTCTTTCCCTTCATCCAAATAACACATAATTAATCCATGAATCTTACCTCTCAGTTGTTCTCTGCAATCCTTTAGTATCCAGTTAGAGATTCCTTTAGGCCCTGAGTGTATATATATATATATATATATATATATATATATATATATATATATATATATAGATGTATACACTGTATACACTGTATATGGCTAGTGAGGGAGTGATCACCCTCTACCTACACAGATCAAAAGCCCTCGGGAGTAGGGGGGTGGTTGCTTTCTCAGGCAGAGGAACTCCTTGAGAGTGAAATGGCTGGGAAGCATGCCGGCACGTTACTGGCTACAGCATAGCTGGGTCTTTCGGGTGTGGGCAATCAGGCAAGTTAGCTGCCTACTGCGACTGCAACACAATGGCGAGGTGTTCAGGAAGTTAGCCAAAGAAACCTTGATGGACTCTGAAAGAATAATAATGGCCCCCAGTCCCGTGCAGCCCTTAAATGGGCAGGGGGTGCTAAGAATCTCACGGTTGCCTCAATTACAATCTAATTCCTTTGTTAATGCAAAAAATACAATTAAAATTGGTAACTGGAATGTGAGAACGCTAAATCATGATGGTAAAATCGATGAGTTAATGAAGGTTTTTCAAAATTACGGACTTGATATTTGTGCTCTGACAGAAACTAGATTAACTGGAGTCGATAAGTTGGATTTGGAGGATGGTATACGTTTATTGATATCTAGCCGACAGGACGGAATGCATTATCAGGGAGTAGGATTGTTGCTGGGTTGTAAGGCAAATAAGGCTTTATGTGAGTGGGATCCTATAGATGAGCGATTGTTATACGCACAGTTTAAATCAAATCATGGCAACATCAGTCTGTTTGTGTGTTATGCACCTACTAATGATGCACTCGATGAAAGGAAAGACACATTTTATGAAAAGTTGCAAGAAGGAGTAGGAAGGGTACCTAGACATGATGTTTTGATCTGCGTTGGAGACTTTAATACAGTAATGGGCTGTTCAAATGAGGGATTTGAGGCATGTATGGGTAAGATGGGAGTTGGTAGTAGGATGAGTGAAAATGGAGTGAGGTTTGGAAGCTTCTGTCTAGCAAATGACTTCGTCATCGGGGGAACACTCTTTCAGCATTGCAATATACACAAGACAACTTGGGTGTCGCCGTGTGGAAAATATAAAAATCAGATTGATCACATCGCTATCAGTAGGAGGCATAGAAGTCCTCTGCTAGATGTTCATGTTAAACGGGGAGTGGATATTGGTAGTGACCATCAACTCAGCATTGCAAAAATAAGGTTTAAACTTAAAAATCAGAAGAACGAAAAATCTGGTGTTGGTATATACGATATTGTTAAGCTTAGAAGGGAAGGAGAAGAAAAGGAGGAATTCAGATTAGAATGCAGAAATAGGTTTTTGGTGTTGGAAACGTTGGAAGAGGGGGAGAGAAGTGTAGATGAGATGTGGGAGGATGTGAACAAAGTTTTGCATGAGACTGCTGAATGTACGATTGGAAGGAGACATAGATTCAGGAGAAAGAAATGGATATCAGAGGAAACGTGGGATATGATAAAAAAGAGAGGTGAGGCTAAATTGAGGAGTGAGATGCAATGCGTTGATGAACGAGAGATTGAATTAGCAAGAGTTGCGTACTGGAGTTTGAATTCAGAAGTAAGAAGGTTAGCTAGGAGAGATAAAAGAAGATGTGTGGATGAAAAGGTTGCAGAGACTGAAATCTTAATAAACAAAAATGATGGACAGAGTCAAAGAATTGCATATGAATCGATTAGAGAACTGAGTGGTAATGCAGGTAAACGCAAGGAAATACCAGTTAGAGACAGGGAAGGAAATTTATTGACCAAAGATGGAGATATTAAAAATAGATGGAAAGAGCATTTTGAGACAGTTCTTAATAGACCAATACCACCAGAAGAGGATATACCGTCTGCTCAGGAAAACTTAAATATAGAAACAGGAGAGTTGAGGCTTGCAGAAGTGGAGAAAGCAGTAAAGCAGTTAAAGAGTAATAAGGCACCAGGGGAGGATAGTTTATTTCCGGAAATGTTTAAAGTGGAGGGGGATAGATTAATAATGATCTTGACCAAGCTATTCAATAAGATATGGGTGACGGGGTTACTACCATCAGTTTGGAAGAATGGTGTAATTGTTAAAGTTCCGAAGAAGGGAGACCTGAGTGAATGTGGTAATTGGAGGGGAATCTCTTTGTCACCGATAGCTTTGAAAGTTTTCAGTAGAGTGTTGTTAAATAGGTTGGAGCCGGTGGTTGAGGGTATTCTGAGGTATGAACAGGCTGGTTTTAGAAAGGGACGTGGTTGCAATGATCAGATCTTTATAGTTAGGCATTTGATGCAGCAAGTTAATGAAATGAGAGTACCGTTAAGTCTTTGTTTTGTTGATTTTGAAAAGGCTTTTGATAGTGTTTCCAGAGAGACTATGGGGAAGATCATGAGACATTATGGAATACCAGAGGAGTTTGTGAGGGTCATTATGAACATGCATGAGGACACATTTTGTAAAGTGATGGTTGATGGTTGTCTGAGTGATTCGTTTGAAGTCAAGTCCGGAGTAATTCAAGGTGGTGTTCTATCGCCTTTACTATTTATATTGGTCATTGATTACATTATGAAACGCGTTGGAACAGAAACCGGTGCAGGTATACTTTGGGGAGAGAACAGGAAACTTTTGGATTTAGATTATGCAGATGATATAGTTTTGATTTGTGATGGGCCAGAAGAGATGCAGAGAGTGTTGGACTGTTTGGTGAGTGAAGGTCGCAAGGTGGGTTTGGTTATTAATTGTGGAAAAACTGAAATAATCAATATGAATATGGAAAATGCGCAGGAATGTGTAATTGGAGGTATGGTTGTAAAGCAAGTTGATAGGTTTAAATATTTAGGTACTTATTTAGCCAAGGATGGTTCTTTGAACTTTGAATTCGAGGAAAGGTTAAAGAAGGCTACTCAGGCAATGGGAATGCTTAAAAATATTTGGAATAATAACAATTTTTCTGTGCATACAAAAATCAAACTTAATAAGGTAATGGTTAGGAGTATCTTAATTTATGGACACGAGTCTTGGTACAGCACAGTGACTATGGAAAATAAATTCTTGGTGTTTGAAAATATAGCACTTAGAAGAATATTAGGAGTTAAGTGGTGGGAAAGGATACAAAATAGTAGAATTAGAGAAATAACGGGAGTATAGCCGATCGATGAATATGTTAGCTTCTCACGATGGAAGTGGCTAGGACATGTGTATAGGAGACAGGGAATAGTACGAGGTACACCCAGGTGGGTGGCACTTGGTAGGAGAGGTAGAGGAAGGCCAAAAGAGACGTGGGTGAGGACAATGAGACGGGAAGCTGGAGATGAGTGTTGGGGAGATCTTGAGGAGTTAGCACAAGATAGGATGTGGTGGTGTGAGTTCATCGAGGCCCTATGCATCCCCGAGGGTGCCACAGGAAATGATTGAGATATATATATAGATATATATATATATATATATATATATATATATGTATATATATATATATATACGAAGGGTGATCAGAAAGTAATGACAGTTCGTGATATAACATGAAAACCTTGAATGATGGGAGGTAGGGGAGCAAGGAGAGTGCAGAGTTGCCTGTCCTTACGAGTTTGAACTTGTCGCCGTATGCCTGACTTTTCTTGTTTTATTGTTGTGAGTGAATGCTTCACTCTTGTTTTTGCTCTCTGGCCAGAAACATGGATTACTCGAAAGAAGGCAGCAGGTTCTACATTTTTACGAGGTGGAAACTGGGAAAGAAAGCAACAGAGATTCGAGGGGAATTATTACAAGTTTATCCAGACACTACTCCTTCCCTGGAAACTGTTTCCCGCTGGATTCGTGCTTTCACAGCAGGAAAAACTGAATTGAAAGATGAACAACGCTCTGGACGCCCCCGGACATCCGTGACCGAAGCAACAACTGTCCGTGCACGGTCCATCATTGACGAGGATCCAACTGTAACTCTTAGGTTCTTAGCCTTGGAGCTTGATATCAGTTATGGGAGTGCATATGACATCGTGCATGAACAATTACACCTGAGGAAGAAGTGTTGTCGATGGATACCCCATTTGTTGACTGATGAGCAAAAGGCTGAACGGGTGAGGATTTGTCGTGTCTGGCTTGCTGAATTTGAACCAAATGGTCCAAAACGGTTCTCAGATGTTGCTACTGGAGATGAGTGTTGGATTTCATTCTTCACAACCCGTGACAAGCAGTCAAACATGGTGTGGTTGGGCGATGAAGACCCTCGACCTCTGATTTTGAAGGAAGGATTTCGCAGCCGGAAGCGCCTTTTCACCATCTTTTTCAATTCTCAAGGACCAATATGCGTGGATGTGATGCCTGAAAAGTCCACTATCACAGCCCAATACTACACAGACCAGGTCCTTCCACAAGTCTTGGAACACAAGGCCAACACCGCACCAACCCGCCGTCGGTCTCGCCTTTTGCTGCACCACGACAATGCTGCACCCCACAAAGCTCGCCTCACTATGCAGTACCTGGAACAACAAGGTATAACCCTGCTTCCCCACCCACCCTACTCCCCTGACCTGGCTCCCTGTGCCTTTTGGTTGTTTCCAAAAATTAAATCTGCCATCGCTGGGAAGCAATTTCATCGTATCCAAGACTTGGCACGGACCGTCAATTCAGAACTCCGAAGTATACCGTCTTCAGAGTACCACGCTTGCTTCATGAAGTGGAGAAAGAGAATGGAACGCTGCATAGAGGTTGGAGGGGAGTACTCTGAAGGAATGTGAGTCATAGTTTGATAGTTCTTCATGCTAATAAAAGTTTATGGACTCACTGTCATTTCTTTCTAATCACCCCTCGTATATGTATGTATATATATATATATATATATATATATATACAGTATACAGGTAACTCGCACGGAACACGATCTCACGGAACGCGCTCGCAATTATACACGGTAAGGGCTGGGATACATATAAGACAACGTAAGATTAAAAAACCATTATGAAAACTATAAATTAACGCAGGAGAGGCCTTTGAAAGATCAAATCCTCGAACGTCACCGCAGCGAGCGGTTTGTTTTGATTACGTGACGATCTAGGCGGGAAATTATTCAGTGAGTGAGACATTCCCGAGTACAGTAGCACAGTATTTGTAAGTTAAATATTTACAGTACTGTACTGTTCTGGAAAGTTTATGTGCAACTTAAAGTACTATTAAATAACGTTAAAGCAAGAAATAAAGTCTTATAACCAGTTTACCTGATAGGAGTCAGAATATTGCCTTTTTCATTTGTTCGTTTTTTACACAGTACTGTACAGTATTTGTAAGTTAAATATTTACTGTTCTCATATGTAATGTACTTGTAAGCACTTAAATAAAGTTAAATAATTAAATAAAGTCTTATAACCAGTTAACCCGAATTATATGATTACCCATGATCGGCGTCTGAATATTGCCTTTTTTGTTTGTTCGTTAAACTCTTACTGTACTGCTTTTCTACAGTACTGTATTTGTAAGTTAAATATTTACTGTTCTGGTATGTACTTGTAAGCAATTAAAGCATTAAATAAAGCCTTGTAACCAGTTAACCTGATTTATATGATTACCCATGATCGGCGTCGGAATATTACCTTTTTTGTTTGTTCATTAAAGACTTATAATAAGAGAAAAATACATTTTTGTCTTGGTATCTTTACCTATTTGCTCAGGTTTGCTGTAATGGTTGGGATCATTTGATGCAATGCAACTTGTAGAAAACTGTGAAAACTTTCGGGAAGTGAATGAAAATCTGGGACATGAGACTGACCTTGACTTCACCCTCTCATGTATCATCTGTCAGTTCACCACCTGCTATCGTGATGAGTGGATGTACGATTTTCTCGCTCGTGGCCATGCCTAACCACACATAGTTACACCCATTATCTCGACCCAGACAGAAAATACAACCTTTTTCCTCCCTTGCAAAACACAATCAACCACCCTGATAATGAGACAGCAATATATATTGCGAAAATCTATCTATCTATTGCCAGATGCCTCAATCCCGTTTGGGGTGGCCACAAACAAATCGCATCCAAGTCGCCCTGTCCCCCGCCATTTCACTGCCCTGCTCCCAACTCACACCCCCCTCTCTCATATACCTCTCCACCCCATCCCTCCATCTCATCCTCGGCCTCCCCCTCCCTCTTCCCCCCTCCACCTCACTCACATACACTCTCTTCGTCAGTCTTTCACCCTCCATCTTCTCCACATGGCCAAACCACCTCAGTGAGTTCCTGATAACGCTTCCTATCACATCCACATCCACACCACAACGCTCCTTTATATCCTCATTCGTCAGCCTGTCTCTCCACGTGACTCCACAGGCTCCTCTTAAATAACTCATTTCCACTGCTCTCACTCTTGACTTGTGTCCTTCCAACAATGTCCAAGCTTCACTTCCGTACGTTAGAGTTGGCATCACAATACTGTCATGTAGTAACTTTTTCACTTCCATGCTCACTTCTCTGTTCCTTATCACTGCTTTCAAGGAACCAGCAAAATAACAAGGTAAAATGAGAAAGATGAACGTAAAATGATAGAGAAGGATGAACATGTTATGACGGAAGAAGTACGTTTTCCCCGTCTGTAAACGTATTTATTTCTGCTTTGTATCTGTATTCGTAATAATTAGACTTATTGTTAGTTCTGAAACTGCATTACGATTCTATTTTTAGCCATTCTCGTGGTGTGGGAGCTGGAAGTTGTGACACAACTTCCTTATTGCTAATCGGACTGACCCTCCACTTTATTCTCCCGTGGCAGAGTCTAGCCTTGGAGGACGTGCAGTTTTCTCATTTAGGACTGAAAATTCAACTCTTTCGCTCCCTTTTCCAAGCATGGGCACAATGATAACGTAAAAAATAACTCGAAACTACCATAAACATATATCAAAAAGGTGAAAATGTATTCATAACATTTTTTTTTTTCCAGCCATTCCTAACAGATTATGTACTGAAATCATTCAATATCACAGTACTGCATTTCTAAGTTAAATATGTACTGTTCTGGTATGTACTTGTAAGTTAAAGCACTGGTACCAGTTAACCTGATTTATATGATTACCTATGATCGGCGTCGGAATGTTTCCTTGTGTTTACGTACAGTATTTGTGTGTTGAAGTTTTGCTATCGAGTACTGTATTTGTGAGTTATAACATTAAATAAACCTTCTAACCACTTAAAGTGCTTTCTAGTGATTACCAGTGACAGATAACAGCAAAACAACACATTTGGCGGGTCTAGGGAGCAAAATACGGAGTAGTTTAAATATACGCGATTTCGCACCTAACACGGCACGGTAGGAACGAAACCCACGTGTTCCGTGCGAGTTACCTGTATACAGTATATACATAGTTTTTTCATTTTTTGGGGTGGGGTGGGGGGGGTGGGGGGGTGTAATAAATGCTGACAACAGTAAACCATTTCAATTCTCCAACACCAATTTTTTGCACAATGGATCACTATCACATGATCTTGTTAGGTCAGCATTCTTCTAAAATCTAAGCCAAAGAGAGACCCAATCAATACGATAGTTTGGGAGCTAGAGGCTTTTGAACTGGAATTACTGGCATCGTGATGAGAGTACTGTACTCTGCAGCGAAATTACCCCTTTTACCCTACACACTACTGAAAAGGTATTTACCGTAACGATGAAAGAGATAAAAAAAGTGTGGCTCTGGCCAAGTGGCCAATATCAGGCAGGTCATTTATTAAAAATATTCCAGTACCTGGTTAGTTTTGGTTATTGACATTGTTCCTTATTATCCAGTAGCCGCATTAACCATGGGATCTCTGTCCATATTGTAAATAATAGTACAGTACTAGTACATTCCTGTATATTATAATAACCTATCTATCGATTTCCAGATCCCCTAATCCCGTTAGGGGTGGTCACAAACAAATCACCTCCTTGTCGCCCTGTCCAACACCATTTCACTGACCTGTTACCAGCTCAAACACCGCTCTCTCATATACCTCTCCACTCCATTCCTCCATCTCATCCATGGCTTCCCCCTCCCTCTCCCCCCCTCTACCTCACTCATATACACACTCCTCATCAGTTTCTCACTCTCTATCCTCTCCACTTGGCCAAACCTCCTGAATGTGTTTCTCCTAACACTTCCTATAACATCCAAATCCACACCACAACGCTCCTTCACTTCCTCATTTATCAGTCTGTCTCTCCACGTGACTCCACATGGTCCTCTCAAATAACTCACTTCCACTGCTCTCACTCTTGATCTCTGTTCCTCCAACAAGGTCCAAGTTTCACTTCCATATGTTAGAGTTGGTATCACAATACTGTCATGTACTAAATTTTTCACTTCCATGCTCACTTCCTTGTTTCTCATCACTGCCTTCAAGGAACCAGCAATCTTTCTTCCTTGTCTTACCTTTTCAAGCACTTCACTCTCTAAACTTCCATCCTTACTCATCACCCTACCCAAGTACTTAAATGCAATCAAATTCTCATTTCCTCCTTGACGAACTCCAATGTACATTCACTGACTTCACTGCTCTCGAAGACCATAACTTTACACTTCCCTACATTCACCTTCATATTCCATTTCTTAAAACACTCTCCCAAACTTATCCACCAAGCCTTTCACCCCTCCTTTGTTTTCACTTAGGAACACAGTATCATCTGCAAACAACAGTACAGGGAGTTTCCAAACACTGCCCTTTCTCATTAGGGCCAATCCAACATCCACTGCCCTACCTTGTATCTCTTTTATAACCCCATCCATATACAGTTTTATAACCCCATCCATATACAGACTGAACAACCATGGAGGCATGACATAGCCCTATTTCAATCCAACCTTCAAAGAGAGAAAGTCATTCAGTTCACTAACCACATGCACTGCAGCCTTTGCACCATCATACATACTCTTCACAGCATTCAACAACTTCCCATCTACTCCATATATTTTTAATACTTTCCACAATCCTTGTCTATCCACCCTGTCAGATGCTTTCTCCAAATTCATGAAGGCTGCATGCAACTTCTTTCCCTTATCTAGAAACTTTTCCACTAAAGATCTAAGAATGAATATCTGATCTACACAACCTCTTACCGTCCTAAAACCTCCCTCTTCTTCTCAAATTACTTCTTCTGTTATTTCCATAACTCTGTCTTTAAGTATCCTACCATATACATTTCCTATTACACTAAGATGATAAATGCCTCTATGGTTACCACATTTCTTCTTTCCCTTTTCCTTTGTACAGGGGAATAATTATACCTGACTTCTTCGGGACTCTACCTTCCTTGCAGGCCAATCTGCACATCTTCCACATCTATTCTACTACTATTTCTCCCCCATGCTTCTGAATTTCACCACACACTCCATCAATTCCTGGGGCTTTCCACATTTTAACTTTCTTCATGGCTTCCACAACTTCCATCCTACTGAATTCTTCCTCTCTTCTCATGTTCCTCCGTCTCCCAATCATTTCCTAGCCACTTACACTTGCATTACTTTCATTCTGTATGTTCAACAATTCCTTAAAGTGTTCTTTCCATCTGCTCTCTTTTTCTCCCTTCTCCATTAGTAATCTACCATTTTTATCTTCCACACCCAACTAACTTCTTTGGCATCCTGTCTAACTCTCTTTACCTCTTTCCAGAACATTTTCTTACATTCCCTCCACTTTACACTCAAATTCCTCATCCACTCTCTTTTCACCTTTCTCTTCCTCTCTACATATAACTCTCCCCTCCACCTCTCAACTTCTTCCATGCCCCTGTTTCTCATCCAATCACTATATGCTTTCTTCTTTTATGCAACAGCCTGTCTCACCTCTTCAGTCCACCATGCTGTTCCTTGCACCCCCTGTCGTCTTCTCTTCACCTCACACACCACCTCACATGCTGCACAGATTTCTTCTGTGAATTTCTTGCACACACCTTCCATGTCTCCCATCTGCTCCAATCCATATTTACCCAATCGCTTCACTTCCCTCTTATATTCTGCCTTTTTTCCATCCTCTTGTAATCTTTCCACCCTCCTCGTATGACCAACTTCCTCCTCTCCTTCCTTTCTTCTATTTCTCCATTTCATTCGGACCATGACTGTCACCACCACCAAGTGGTGGTCAGAGAGTCCACTCCCCCCAACCTCTATATACCCTTGCATCCATTACACACCTTCTCATCCTGTCATCCACACACACATAATTAATCACTGCCTTCTGGTCATTCATTTTACCATCCAGCCTTCTCAACACTCACCACATATACCTATGGATCATTCTGTGCCTGAAGAGGGTATTGGCTATCACCAACCGCCTCCCGGCACAAATGTCCACTAAAGCACTGCACGGCCATAGCACTGGCCGAACAGGGTAGTACTCCCGAGGGGAATGGGAATGCTGGTGATAGGGAGAGCTGGAGTTCCTGTTTCACTAGCTATCTAACCATCCCCCTTTGCTGACCTTTTCAGTGTGACAGTAACATGGAGAGTAGACCAGCATACTCTCCCAACCATTTCCTCTAACTATCTATGCACTACACCACATGCACTTTACATTTCACACAACGTATCCCACTACGTTACAGGGGTTGGCGCCAGCAAGGGCATGCGGCCAGAAAACTTTGTCCCCTCTACCTAGTGGCCGACTCCTGGTGGGAGGCGTGGCAGGGGTTCCGCCAGCATAGATCGTGGGTCCAGGGCGAGATGGGGCTCGGGCCTGTGCTAGAGGGTACAGGGCATTGCGGTTCCCAGGCTGCCGCTTCCGCCCAATAGAGAGGGGACCGAACCTGGGAGTAGCGCCCCAGGAGGCTGCCCTATCAGTGGGTGTATAATGGCGAGATAGTTGCAGTGCCAAGACGCGCTTGGAGGGTGTCCCTGCAGCTGTCCTGGCAGGGTGCCCGGAGGCCACTACCACAGCCACTGGTAAGCTGATGGGCTAGGGGTCCCAGATCCACTGCCTGGACCTGGGACTGTGCAGTGAGTGGGACCTGTGCTGCGTCTGTCCCCCCTTTATTAATACTGAAGATGACAAAACAAAATAAGTTTCAAAGCAAGCCTGAGTACAGTAAATCACCCATGGGGATGAGGGTGGGTTCATGGAATGTGGGAAGTTTGAGGGGAAGAGCAGGGGAAGTCATTGAGGCATCCAGTAGGAGGTGGGTGGATGTGGCGTGTTTGCAGGAAGTCCGGTACAGGGGTGGATCTGCCAGAAAGATTGTTGGGAAGGACTGTTGCTATAAGTTGTTTTGGCAGGGGGGGACAGACGGATATGGAGGTGTTGGTGTGATGGTTGCGGAGAAATGGGTGGAATATGTTATGAATGTTTTGAGAGTAAGCGATAGGATATTGGTAGTGAAAATTCTGTTGGGAAGAAAGATAGCTGCGATTATATCGGCATATGCTCCACAGGCAGGATTGGATGAATCAGAGAAAGATAGATTTTGGGATGATTTAATACGTGTAGTGGGTGGTATGCAGGATGATGAGATAGTGATTTTGGGAGGGGACTTAAATGGTCATGTAGGTGAAGCAGCACGAGGTTATGAAGGAGTGCATGGGGGATGTGCGTATGGTCTAAGGAATGCAGAAGGGGAAAGGATACTCGAGTTTGGGGAGGCAACGGACATGATTGTGTGTAACACATATTTTAGGAAATGAGACAGTAGGTTAATTAAGTATGAGTTTGGGGGAAATAGCAGTCAGATAGATTATTTTCTGGTTAGGAGGGCCGATAGGAGGTTAGTGAGGGATGTTAAAGTTATAGGAAGTGAGGAGTGTGTGCAGCAGCACAAACTATTGATTTGTGATATGGTGCTTAAAGAACAAGTGATGAAAAAGAGGACTTATGTACCTAGGAGGAAAATATGGAAGCTGAAAAACCAAGTAGTAAGGGATGCATTCTATAGCGAGTTGAGGAGAGTGGTGGCTGAACAGGGAACTGTAGACAGAGGCGTTAATGAACAGTTCAGAGCCCTCAAGAACAATTTCTTGAGAGTTACTGATGTAACATGAGGCTGGACAAGAGGACCACCAAAACATAAAGTAACTTGGTGGTGGGATGAGGGTGTAGAAGCTGCAATTAAGGAGAAAAGAAGGCTTTTCCGGGAATGGAAGAAGGGTGGTAGCAAAGAGGAATATTTGGCTGCCAAGCGTAGGGCTAGAAGAGAGGTATACAGGGCGAAGTCTGAGTCACAGAGACAATTACTTGATAACCTAAATCATGGGGAAAGGAAAAATATATTTAGGGTGGCAGGTCAGCTGAAGAGGGATAATCGGGACATCATAGGTGAGCAGTGTGTGAAGAATGATGAAGGAAGGGTAGTGGTGAACAGTGAGGATATTAAAGATGCATGGAGAGAGCATTATAGCCGGTTGTTGAATGAGGAGTTTGACAGGGAAGGTTTGGAGCCAGCAGATCCAGTGTCTGGCCCTTGGCCTTTGATTGATGCTGCTACTGTGAGTGAGGCAATAGGCAGGATGAGGGTGGGGAAGGCAGCAGGTGTGTCTGGGTTGACTGCCGAAATGTTGAAGGCCTCAGGTGATATAGGGGTGAGTTTAATCACTGACCTGATAAATAGGATTATTTATGAGTGTGTTGTCCCAGATGATTGGCTGAAGAGTGTAATTGTAAATGTGTATAAAGGGAAGGGTGATGCCCTGGAAACAGGAAATTATAGAGGTATAAAGCTTTTAGATCAGATAATGAAGGTAATGGAGAGAGTTTTAGAAAGTATGATTAGAGAAAGAGTGAATATTGATGAGATGCAGTTTGGGCTTATGCCAGGTAGGGGGACCACTGATGCCATATTCATTGTTCGACAGCTTCAAGAAAAATATATTGGTAGGAGAAGGGATCTTTATTTTGTTTTTGTTGATTTGGAAAAGGCCTTTGACAGAGTCCCTAGAGAGGTGGTGAAGTGGGCAATGAGAAAACTTGGCTTGGAGGAGTGGCTGGTTAGGGTGGTTATGGCCATGTATGTGGGTGCTCACACCCAGGTGAGAGTGAATGGAGATTTGAGTGATGAGTTTTCCTTGAATGTTGGTGTGCATCAGGGGTCAGTCTTGAGTCCCATGTTGTTTATCATGGTACTTGAAGCCCTTTCACGTGACTTTGGAAACGGACTCCCATGGGAGTTGTTGTATGCTGATGATTTGGTGTTGCTTGCAGAGAATGAAAGGGAGGCGGAGGAAAGATTAAGGAAATGGAGATATGGTATGGGGCAAAAGGGTTTAAGGGTAAACGCAGATAAAACAAAAGTGATGTTATCTAGGGTTGGTGGCGGTACTGTCAAAGACGAGGGAGAGTGGCCATGTGCAGTTTGCCACAAGGGCGTGGGAAGTAATTCCATCTTGTGCGGTGTGTGTGATAAATGGGTGCATAAGAGATGTAGTGGTATCAGAGGTAGACTGCGAGATAATGCTGATTTTATGTGTACTGCGTGCCGGGGTGAGCAGGTGGAGATTGTCAGACGGGAAAGGATTGAACTTGCTGGTGAATCTCTTGAGTGTGTGGAAGAGTTTTGTTATTTGGGAGACATGTTGTGTGCAGGAAGTGGGGCTGGAGCTAGCTCTGTGGCTAGGGTGAGAAGTGGTTTGAAGAAGTTCAGGGAGCTCTTGCCTCTCCTGACATTGAGAGGGCTCTCCCTGCGTGCTAAGGGGTCTTTGTATGCAGCATGTGTTAGGAGTGTAATGCTGTATGGCAGTGAGACCTGGGCAGTGAAGGAGGAAGACATTCGCCGGCTCAGACGTACAGAGGTGACAATGATTAGGTGGATGTGCAGTGCGTCCCTGCGTCCAAGGCCTGGAGGGGCTGGGTTTACAATGGAAGAGTTGAGAGGTAGGATGGGACTGGAGTGTATTGGTGTTGTGATGAGGAGAGGTAGATTGAGGTGGTTTGGACATGTGGAAAGGATGGGGGATGATAATTGGGTGAGGAAGGTGAGAAGTGTTAATATTGGGGGTGGGGTTATGAGAGGTAGACCAGGAAAGACATGGGACGAGGTCATTAAGTGTGACCTTAGGGTTAAGGGACTGAACAGGGAGGCTGCAATGAATTGTGCAGCATGGAGAGTCGCCATTAGGTGACCAAGGCCGACACATGCAAGCATGTTGGAGCCTTTAAAAACGAAAACGAAAACGAACGAAAACAATTCTCATCCATCTCTGCAGGCACACCTCACTCACCAACTACTCCATCCACCTTCACATTCCCCACTTTTCCATTCATATCTCCAAACAAAAACACCGTCTCATTCCTTTCAAACATTTCCATGCATGTTTCAACATTTATCCAGATCTCCTCTCACTCTGCTTGCACGATCTTGCGTTGGTGCACACACGCACACAATCGCCCACATTTGTAGTCCAACTTTCAGTCTTACCCACACAATCCTTGAGCCAACTGATCCATACTCTCTTATATTCTCCTTTCATCTGTTACTCACAACAATACACACTCCTTCCCTTGCCCTTTCATTCTCACGTACTCCCGGGCATATACCCCATCCATTCTCCCATTCTATCACACACTCCTCTCTCCATTTAATTTCAGTTCAGCCACATTCATCCACTTTCGCACCTAAAGCACCTGGACAATCTCTCTTTCTTTCACTTCATCATTCCCACCCCTTACATTCCATATAGCTATCCGTACCATGTCTGTCCTTTGTTCGGTCCTTAGTCGTCACCTTTTGGTCAGTCCTGGTCCGAGGCATCTTGTCAGTATTTTTAGTTACAGTAGTTGTTTTCTGGGGAGGGGCACTAATAATGATTCATTCAAATAATAAAGTAGCAAACTTACCTGCAAGAAATCCCTAATAAAGTTGTTTGCACGTTTTGAATTTGGTCCAGGGACTTCATAAAGTGGACATTCCTGACCGACTGTAAAGATTCCATCCAGCTCTCGGATCCAGTAATTATTTCGGGTACGAATAACCATGAAGTCCGTGGAGATATTCTGCAACAAAAAACTTGTGCATAACTATGCTCATGGCATAAAATTTTCATTGGTACTGTCATTAAATATAACCCCAATCTTCCACAGACTGAGTGAGCTTAACCGAAAGTTCATAATATACTCTTGAACCAAAGGTGCCTCAGATCTATCTATCTATCTATTGCCAGACGCCTCAATCCCATTTGGGGTGGCCACAAACAAATCGCCTCCAAGTTGCCCTGTCCCCCGCCATTTCACTGCCCTGCTTCCAACTCACACCCCCCTCTCTCATATACCTCTCCACCCCATCCCTCCATCTCATCCTCGGCCTCCCCCTCCCTCTTCCCCCCTCCACCTCACTCACATACACTCTCTTCATCAGTCTTTCACCCTCCATCCTCTCCACATGGCCAAACCACCTCAGTGTGTTTCTCATAACGCTTCCTATCACATCCACATCCACACCACAACGCTCCTTTATATCTTCATTCGTCAGCCTGTCTCTCCACGTGACTCCACAGGCCCCTCTTAAATAACTCATTTCCACTGCTCTCACTCTTGACTTGTGTCCTTCCAACAATGTCCAAGCTTCACTTCCGTACGTTAGAGTTGGTATCACAATACTGTCATGTAGTAACTTTTTCACTTCCATGCTCACTTCCCTGTTTCTTATCACTGCTTTCAAAGAACCAGCAACCTTTCTTCCCTGCTGTACCCTTTCAAGCACTTCACCCTCCAAACCTCCATCCTTACTCATCACACTACCCAAATACTTAAACGTACTCACATTTTCCAATTCCTCACCATCCAACCTCGCTGTACATTCACTAACCTCACCTCTCTCAAAGACCATCACTTTACTCTTCCCTACATTCACCTTTAGATTCCGTTTCTTACACACTCTCCCAAACTCATCCACCAAGCCTTGCAGCTCCCCTTCGTCTTCACTCAACAACACAGTATCATCTGCAAACAACAGTACAGGGAGTTTCCAAACACTATCCTCTCTCACCAGGGCCACTCCAACATCCACTACCCTACCTTGTACCTCTTTTATTACCCCATCCATGTACAGATTGAACAACCATGGAGACATGACACATCCCTGTTTCAACCCAACTTTCAAAGAGAAAAATTCACTTAGTTAACCATCCACACGCACTGCAGCCTTCGCACCATCGTACATACTCTTCACAGCATTCAACAACTTCCCATCTACTCCATATATTCTTAACACTTTCCACAATCCTTGTCTATCCACCCTGTCATATGCTTTCTCCAAATCCATGAAAGCCGCATACAACTTCTTTCCCTTCTCTAGAAACTTTTCCACTAAAGATCTAAGAATGAATATCTGATCTACACAACCTCTTCCCTTCCTAAAGCCTCCCTGTTCTTCTCCAACTAATTTCTCTGTTCTTTCTCTAACTCTGTCTATAAGTATCCTACCATACACTTTTCCTATTATACTAAGAAGACAAATACCAGTATGATTACCACACAGTTCTTTTTCCCCTTTTCCTTTGTACAAGGGAATAATTATACCTGACTTCCAATCCTCCGGGACTCTACCTTCCTCCCAGGCCAATCTGCACATCTTCCACATCCATTCTACTACTATCTCTCCCCCATGCTCCAGCATTTCACCACACACTCCATCAATTCCTGGGGCTTTCCCGTTTTAACTTTCTTCATTGCTTCCACAACTTCTATCCTACTGATTTCTATTACTATTACTGCGACTTTGCCATTCTGTATAACTGTTCTCCTTCTTTTTTTAATTACTTACAACAATGGGTGGGAATCTTATAACCAATTCCTGGGTCAGGGGAGAAAAACATTGCTCTCCATATTCTGTGCAGGTATGGCAAATGCCACAGGGTAGCAGGGATTTGGGTTTCTTCACCCTATGTTTTTATATAAACAGATACAGATGTGACCTGGGTCATGTAATATCCCTGGTCCTTCGAAAAATAGGCAGATGCATATCACTGTGTGGAAAGTAGAGGGAAATTAATGTTGAATGACTGGGAAAGGAAGTGTTTCAGTAATTAATGCTAAGCAAGCTGTGATGGCTAATGTGAAAAGAAGATGAAAGGAGCAAAAAGGATGACTGGGACGGTGTGAGGTGTTTAAGCTCAAGTATGAATGTGCATGACTGAGAAGAGGAAGGAGTTGCACTGTTTAAGAATGATGAATGGCGAAGCGCATGAAACATTATAAATGAGTCATCTTCAGGTTTATGGATATCAATTTTGAGTTTCAGAAGCTGAAACTGAAGGTGACTAGTTGCATATACAAAATATGCTGTATGTATATATATATATATATATATATATATATATATATATATATATATACAGTAATCCCTCCGCTATCCGAAGTAATAGAGCCAAAGGCATGTCTGGAAAGTGGTCCTGTCCGGACAGAGGGCACCAGCCTCCTAGACTTGTACTTATGGACCCTAACTCAGAAAAACACCTATACAACTCCCTCTGGACATGCATAGCACCTATTTAAGACCCAAGTCACACCAATAAGGGACATAGAAGACTGAAATAAATGCAAAAGAACCATAAAATTAGGTTTTAGAGGTAAGCTAATCCCAGTGTGATGTTACAGTGAATGGACAGAGACTGGAATTAGTGAGAGAGTTCAAATACCTGGGTACAGTGACAGAAAAGAGAGGAAAATGTGCAAAAGAAGTGGAAACTAGAGTGACACAAGGAACAAAAGCAACTGGTGCAATGATGGCCTTGATAAGAAACAGTGGCTTGAGTGTTGCAGCTGCATGAAACTTACTAGAAGGAGTGTTAGTGCCAACTTTAACATATGGATGTGAGACTATGGTGTGGCCTGAAAACGAAAAGCCAGGAGTCAGAGAAGTGGAGATGGGACTGCTGAGGAAAGTGTGTGGAATACGGAGAGGAAACAAAATAATGTGATTCACGAAAGGTGTGGAGTAAGGAAGTCTGTGGACACCAGAACTGAAGAGAGTGTACTGAGATGATATGGTCATGTGGAAAGAATGGATAACAACAGAGTGGTGAAAAAGGTATATTTGAGTGAATCTGAAGGAGGAAGGAGGCAAGGTAGGCCGAGGAGAAGGTGGAAGGATATGGTGGACGAGTGTATGAGGAGGAGAGGTATGGAAGTCAGTGAGGTTAGAGGACTGACAAGAGATCGAGTGGGCTGGATGAATGTTGTGAGAAGTGCATGATCAGGGATTTGGCATCCCTATTTAATGCGACTGTGGCCGGACTGACTCAATCAGATATGTTTATCTGAAGCTACAGAATGTGGTGAATGTTTCTGGCATATCAGATGAAGCCAGGATTCAGGGGGATTGAATGATGAGTGAAGGGAAGCGTGGCCCAATGGACTGGGTAAACTTAGGCTGTCTGGATGTGCTACTCCTCAACCTGTCCTAGGTTGGGAAAGGAGGTCCAGATGATGATGATGATTTTATTCATTTATTTATTTATTTTGCTAAAATAAGTGGGTGAGTTATGCATGCTCAAACTGCCAGGTAAGCACCTATAAAAGGTACGTATATGTATGTTCATAATCAGTGAGTTGTATATACAGTATTAGACCTTCATTTAGCACAGTTCATGTTTCATGAAAACTTCCATGGAAACTGAATCGTGCAAACTGCTCCATAATAACCACTGTTATCTGGCTAATGAGGAAGAGTAATTTCCCCAATTTATCCAATGTCCCATCTTAACCCCTTGAAAATTGTACCCCCCCACCAAACATATTCAGTACAACATCCTGATCATCATCAACATAACTAACTGTGAATGAACAAGAATATAATGGTAATAAGTGGCCAAAATGCGGAACTTTAATGCACTAATAAGTGGAATTTTAATTCTCATCTAAAGCCTTGAGGGCTGAGGCTAGGGTTCAAAGCCCTTAAAATCACTCCCCTTGGATCACATCAAAGGTGGGTATTTTGAACGCCAGTAAGCAAGAACTGCATGTCATCACCTATTCTGCTGTGCAAAATAGGTTGGGACAGAGGTTGATAGTGCCACGTAAAACATGTTTTGTGCAAAGAGAACCCACTCAAACTGAAGGTCTACATACAGTAAAAGTCCCATTATTCGGCATCTATGGGACCGGGATGATGCCGAGATATTGGATTTACCAAATAATCAAAAGCCTCCCAACTCAGTACTTTAAATATATTGGTGAACACTGTCATCACCACTTATGGTATTACAACTGTTTGGAAAGAGTACTGTATACTGTACAATACTGCAATCAATACAGTACTATACCTGAATCTGAAATATATAAATAAATTAGTGAACATATAGAAGTGTAATGACACAATAGGCATACAAGTCAGATAACACTTCCTGGATGGCCAAAATGATACGCAATATTACCTACCAGCTCAGTACATCACTTGTATTGGTGAACTCATCACTACTTATATTATTACAAATATGTTTAGAGTGAGTGCTGTATACAGTTCTTTTTCCAAACACAAAATAAAATAGTCGGAAAATTGCATAAAATAAAGTGAGGAATATGAATTGGTATGGTCTTTCTGATGAAAGTTAAACGTACATTTAGCGCTCATTCTTTTGTTGTTGTTTTTTTTTTTTTACCTGTGAAAGAGAGAGTATTGATGGAAACAGTAATGTATTTCATTAACCCTTTAATAACCTCCGGCACTGAACAACCCATTACAGTAAAAAACTGTGAACAATTATGGGAAGGGAACGAAGGTCACTGGTATGTTTACACGACTCTACGATACGATTCCAATCAGTCAGAGGGTCGGTTAATCTCAGATGTTTTCGCCCATTTGGTAAATGCATCGTAACTTTGTAACTTCTCCCGTGAATCATAGCATGGGTTTAGGAAGCTAAATAACACATTATTAGGTGAGCCAGACGATTATCTTCACATCTTTAAGAAAATGGAAGAAATTTAATCCCACTCTGAATACGGAGAGTAAGTTTCTTCCATTCTTCTGAAATTAATTTGTTTTTCTTAAAGACGTGAAGATAATCGTCTGGCTCACCTAGCAATGTGTTATTTAGCTTCCTAAACCCATGCTATGATTCGCTATGAGTCACGGAAAAATTTATAAAGTTACAGGGCATTTATCAAATGGGCGAAAACATCTGAGATTAACCGACCGCCAGACTGCTTGGAATTGTAGCGCAGAGTCGTGTAAACATACCAGCGACCTTCGTTCCCTCCCTATAATTGTTAAATTTTCTTTATAGCTCACACTAACTTGATATCACTGACATCGGTACTGTAAAGGGTTGTTCAGTTCCGGAGGTTATTAACCCCTACACCGCGGGCATGTTTACCGATGTTTTGCGTCTGCCGCGGGGTTATTCGGGCTCCGACAGACTCTCAAAAAATATTTGCCAAAAATCAGTTATTAGTCCTAGAATATTAAAATTATATATGCTTATGGCACATACCTTCAGCTTTCTCCTGGAATGTTTGTTGAGCCTTCGTCAGTTACCGTAGGACTTGTGGAGACCTCTGAAGTTGGGTAACGAAGTCTCCACTTTACACTTCCCGACAACACGTAATATGATTACCACAGCCAGATATTAACACTATAAACACTACTCTATGATTTTCAAGTAGTTTGGGATCCATACTCCAAAAAAAAAAACACTGTGAAAGCAATGAAAATTATGAGCGCGTCTGACCGCCGCACTTGCGCTAGTTCGCTCTTGGTACTCTGTCATTTATTATTCATAAAACCCCTCACACTTTATATTTCTATTACTATATAACACTTATATATATCTACAGTCTTTATCCATAAGTTTCCTTCAGTAGTATTAGTTTATTGTCACTGTAGGGATTCAATTTCTTTCAGTAAAATAAGTAGCATTCACTTTCTCGTCCTATATACTAGCATTGAGAGTGAATGTCACTTTCATCTTCACTCTCATAACTCATAGTATTCAGACATGTTAGAGTGAAACTTTCATTTTCATTACTCCTAGGGTATATACTCGTATTCTTATAATACTACTCATTTACATTTCTATTTACGTTCTCTATTTTATTTACGTTATTTACATTTCTATTTTATTTACACTGTGTTATGCACTGTCACTTGAAGTAACTTATAAAACTATTTTCCATTGTTCAGGTATGATTTACATTCATTACTTTCACTTGCTGTTTACACATTATTTACAATTCCACTTGCACTGTTTTACTCAATAGAAAGATCGTAGTCACTCTTTTATCAACTGTCAGCCCTTTACCCCTTTCCACACAAGGTTTAGTAGGGGGTAAAGGTCACAGGGCCCTTTGCATGGGGGTGAAAAAGGCCCTGAAGTCAGCAAGAG
Organism: Coenobita brevimanus; assembly: GCF_032717465.1. Lineage (NCBI taxonomy): Eukaryota > Metazoa > Arthropoda > Malacostraca > Decapoda > Coenobitidae > Coenobita > Coenobita brevimanus. Next base: position 47,833,705 of record NC_137008.1, read on the forward strand.
GAACAGACGCGTACCTCCTCTTCGAAAGATGAGAGAGAACTCATAAGGGAGGGCCGGCCCAGGTAGAGGCCTACTTAGGGGATATTCAGTACTACCAACGTAGCTCTTGAAACAGCTCTGTATTTCACTGAAATGATTGGCAGGAAATCTAGACAATACATTATAAATTAGGTAGTTCCAGGTGAATGTAAATATCACTTAGGCTTCTCCCTTCCCTCCTTATATGTACATTTATTATGAAAATAGATTATATGGCATATTTCAAGGGGAAAAAAAACAGCGAAAATTTGCGAACGAGTGCACGTGAGGTGTTGTCAGGTGATAATTAGCCAATTCCAGGTGTATGGCACTCTCACTTACAGGAGGAAGCAGCTCCTGTGAGAAGAGTGGAGAAATTGCAAGATAGTGAGAAAACGACAGAGTATAAGAGCATAGTGGAAGAAAGATTGGGAAGGTATGAGCTAGAGCAGATGGAAGGGGTGGAAGACGTATGTAAGATATTCACGGAAGAGATAAGCGCAGCGTGTGAGGCGGTTTGTGGAGTGAGGAGGAGATGCAAGGGTGTGCAAGGGACAGCATGGTGGAATGATGAGGTGAAACAAGCTGTGGAACAAAAGAAGAAGGCATATGGTGAATGGTTGGCGAGTAGAGGTAGGGGAGAAGATGAGAGAGAGAAGAGAGAGGTATATGTGAGCAGGAGAAGGGAGGTTAAGAGACTGGTGAAGGAGAGTAAGAAGAAAGTGGATGAAGAGTTTGGGAGGAATCTGAGTGTGAAATGGAGGGAGAGTAAGAAATTGTTTTGGAAGGAGGTAAAGAAAGTAAGGCAGCGGGAAAGGGGAAATAGTAGGGGAGTGAAAGATAGGAATAATAGATTGTTGGTGGAGAAGAGAGAGAAATTGAGGAGATGGAAGGAGCACTTTGAGGATTTGTTGAATGTAGAGAGTGAGAGCAGTGTGAGTATAAGTGGTTGGGGCATGGCTGGGAGAAGAAGGGATGAGAGGAGGGAGGAAGAGATCAGTCGGTCGGAAGTAGTGGAAGCGATGAAGAAGATTAAGCTGGGAAAGGCCCCAGGAATTGATGGAGTGTGTGGTGAAATGCTTAGGTATGGGGGTGAGATTGTTGTGGAGTGGATATGGAAGTTGTGTAGATTGGCTTGGGAAGAGGGAAGGGTTCCAGAGGACTGGAAATCAGGTATAATTGGTCCTCTGTACAAAGGAAAAGGGGAGAGAGAAGTATGTGGTAACCATAGGGGTATTTGCCTTCTTAGTGTGACTGGTAAAATATATGGTAGAATACTCATTGACAGGGTTAGGCATATGACAGAGGAGCTAGTTGGAGAAGAACAAGGGGGATTTAGGAAGGGAAAAGGGTGTGTAGATCAGATATTTGTTCTAAGATGTTTAGTGGAGAAGTATCTAGAGAAGGGAAGGAAAGTGTATGCTGCCTTCATGGACTTGGAGAAAGCTTATGACAGAATAGATAGGTAAGGTATGTGGAAGGTATTAAGAATATATGGAGTTGAGTGCTTTGAAGAGTATGTACGAGGGAGCTAGGGCTACGATGCGAGTGGATGGTGAGCTGAGTGAGTTCTTTGATCTCAATGTGGGACTGAAACAGGGGTGTGTGATGTCTCCATGGCTGTTTAATATATATATGGATGGGGTTGTAAAGGAGGTGCAAGGTAGGGCAGTGGATGTGGGGCTGGCCCTAATGAATGAGGGTGAGATTTGGAAGCTTCCGGTGTTGCTGTTTGCTGATGATACAGTATTGTTGAGTGAAGATGAATGGGAGTTGCAAGGTTTGGTGAATGAATCTGGGACAGTGTGTAGGAGGAGGAAGCTGAAAGTTAATGTAAACAAAAGTAAAGTAATGGTGTTTGAGAGGAATGAAGTCACAGAGTGTGCAGTGAGGTTGGATGGTGAGGATATGGAGAATGTGAGTGCATTCAAGTACTTGGGTAGTGTGATGAGTAAGGATGGAACTTTGGGGGATGAAGTACATGAAAGGGTACAGCAGGGAAGAAAGGTTGTTGGTACACTGAAAGCAGTGATGAGAAATAGGGAGGTGAGTATGGAAGTTAAGAAGTCACTGCATGATGGTACTGTGATCCCTACCCTGACGTATGGAAGCGAGGCGTGGACCTTGCAAGAGGGGAATAAGTCAAGAGTGAGAGCAGTGGAAATGAGTTACTTGAGAGGAGCATGTGGAGTGACATGGAGGGACAGGTTGACGAATGAAGAAGTGAAGGAACGTTGTGGGGTAGATGTGGATGTGGCTGAAAAGATTAGGAGAAATACACTGAGGTGGTTTGGACATGTGGAGAGAATGGAGAATGAAAGACTGACTAAGAGGGTGTATGTAGGTGAGATGGAGGGAGGGAGAGGGAGGGGTAGACCGAGGATGAGGTGGAGGGATGGAGTTGAGAGGTATATGAGGGAGGGGGGGGTGAGTTGGGGGAAAGGGAGTCAAATGGTGGGTGACAGAGTGACTTGGAGGCGTTTTGTCTGCGGCCACCCTTTGTGGGATTAGGGCGTCGGGCTATAGATAGATAGATAGATAGATATATTATTTGGTATAAGAATAGGGCATAGGGCTTATTTCAATGGATGAAATCAGTGAAAAATTCCAGGAAAGATTTACTTAGCGTAGCATGGCCGGGCAGGCGAGAGGATAGGGTAATGGAGGGGGGGTAGGGAGGGGAGTCAAGAACGGGGAGAAATGGCTAAATTGTCAACAATGGATGGGAGTACAGATAAGATTAGGAGTGCTGACTAGTGTTGGACATTGGCAGTACTGATAGATGATACAAGCACCCACTTGGAGGCCCGGGTGAATTCAAAATAACACAGAATCACAAAAGCGACGCCCCGCGGTATGATCCCTTGCTCCCAAGCGTCACGAAAGTGATGCCCTGCGGTTAAGGGGTTAATGGGGTATATTACTGTTTGCATCAATACTCTCTCTTTCACATTAAACACAAAAACGAACAAAAGAATGAGCACTAAATGTACGTTTAACTTTCATTAGAGAGACCTTAGCAATTCATATTCCTCCAGTTTATTTTTAAGTATTTTTCTGACTTTAGGTTAGGTTAGGTACGGTTAAATTATTAGGTACACTTAAACTCGGTTAGATTAGGTTTAGTTAAACAGGACAGTCCCTTCCACCATTATGCTGAGGAATAAAAATACTAGAGATGTTACAGCTGTACAGCTAAAAACAATGGGGAAACTGACTTAACAAGCACCATTTATTTATGGGTATTGCATCACAGTATCAGTGGTTCATGGGCTACGCAATTACCAGTAAATGTCACTTTCGGGAAGGCATCAAGAATGAACGAATTTCAAGAATTAGTGAGGGGGCTTGGAACGTAACCCTTGCTAATTTGGAGGGGGTGGTTACTGTACTGTATGATACTATCCAATATTGTAATCAATACAATACTATACCTGAGTCTGAAAAAATATAGAAATTAGTGAACATACAGAAGTGTAATGAAACATTAGGCCTACAAGTCACAAATAACACATCCTGGACTGTCGAGATGATTCCGGACATCTGCCGAACAATCAAAGATTTTCGTAAATGGGACTATTTCTCAAAACTGCCGAAATGTCGGATCTACTGAATAATCAGCTGCCGAATAACAGGACTTTTACTGTACTATTATTTCATGAGGTTAAAGGTGGTTTTTGAAAAGTTAACATTTCCCCATTACTCTGGGAAAAATGTCCTCCTACCCTGAGTTTTACAGGTTACAGTAATTACCATCTCAGAGATGGCAAGGCAGTACAGTAGTGGTAACATCTGCAAAAACAAGTAAGTCCTATACTGTACATAATTACCTTGTGTTCATAAAGAGGTGCTCTGAACATGTTGTTCTCAAGGGTTTGGATGCTCTGGCCTGGATGCATTGAACCCAAGAAGGGAGATGTATGAGCATACGCTGTCTCACCAAAGCGGAACTCTGGGGGTCCTTTGTCATTGCCAGCACGACGCTTGTAGTAATTCTTGATCCGAGTTGCCATGCCCACCTAATGGTTTTAAATTAAGTATATTAGTATAACCTAGACTAATACTATAATTCCACTACCAAACTGGTAAACCAATACTATAATTCCACAACCAAACTGGGAAACCAATACTATAATTCCACTACCAAACTGAGAAGTCAACTCCTCATGGAATTAAAAAAAAACGCAATGTGTAAAACTTGAATCCTTTATGACCAATGGTGGGGATCCTCTAGTTATATATGGCATAATTTATCTTCCTCAATCAATATGGAAAAATTTATTTTTAAACAAAACTGGTCTAGACCTACCCCATATTTTATGCAGGAATTTTTTAGAGCTTTCTTAGAGCAGTTTGACTGTGGGCATCTCAGTAGCATGATGGCAGAACTCATGGGATGGAGAATGTCATATACTGTATTTAAGTGTTGCAATTTGAATGGAAGCAGTGGGTGGAAGTTTTTCTATCACGTAGGATGGTCTCCTATTACTTAAATGAAGTGGATTATGGTGGCCTTGAGTCAACTCAATAGAGGTGACATAGAACTCCCTGCTATCTTCGTCCCTAAAACCCTGCTTCCTTGAGGAAACTTCTCTGACAGGGGATGGCCATGAAAAAAGTCATCTCCAGGTTACATGATCTACATATACAATCGCACTCAAGATTCCCTGAGACACCTGTGGTGGAGGGTGTTCGGTCCACTCTACTCTTGCTGAACGACAGGTGTTGAGTCAGACTGCCCTACCAACACAGGGAAGCTGAAAATGGAACCACTTCTTTTAAATGAGAGATCATGAAAAAAGAGATGGGTGGGATATAAACAATAATGATGGACAGTATCAATGTATATATGGTAATACAACACGGAATAATTTTACTGAAATAATTCCACCTACTATTGATTACATATAGATTGAAAGATGAAGAGATATGTTACGTGGTTTGTTGTCCGCCATTCAACTCCCCAACAGTTTGCTATGGACGTGTGATTAATGCATTAGTAAATTCCTCTGCATACTGCGGGTTTGCCTATTATTTATTTAGCAATAATAAACGTATTATAGAAAAGTATGGATATATCCAATTATCATGGTTGTATGACTGAGTCCCTTTTAGTCATCACACTGAGTGGATCACGTAATAACATTTCAATACTAATGTATATTCGTTACACATATCAGGTTTTCTACCCTTGTTATCAGTGATATTTGCAGGAAAAATAATGGTATTCGAGGGTATTGAGACAAGCAAAGAAAAGAAAAGATATTTATTGCACGAATAGGAAACCATTTCTCATTTCATGTAATAACACGAAAGAAACACATAATGGAATGATAACATAACTGTGATAACCCCACAAAATTCCTACAAGAGGATGAATAGAAATAAAAAATATTCCCCACACCATATCTATCTATCTATCTGTCTATCTATCTGTAATCTATCTATCTATATACTGTATATATATAAATATATATATATATATATACTGTATATATATAAATATATATATATATATTCTTTTTATATATATATATATATATATATATATATATATATATATATATATATATAGATAGATAGATAGATAGATATAGATATATATTTTATCGTGTGGGGAATGTTTCTTTTTCTATTCATCCTCTTGTACGAAATTTGTGGGAGTTATCACAATCACGTTATGTTCCATAATGTGTTTCTTTCGTGTTATTACATGAAATGAGAAATAGTTTCCTATTTGTGCAATAAATATCTTTTCTTTGCTTTGTTTGTCTCAATACCCCCGGATACCATTACTTATCGTGCAAATATCACTGATAACAAGGGTGGAAAACCTGATATGTGTAACGAATATAGTACTGAAATGTTATTACGTGATCCACTCAGTGTGACGACTAAAAGGGACTCGGTCATACAACCATGATATTGTGATATATCCATACTTTTCTATAATACATTTATTACTGCTAAATACTGTAACTAATAGGCAAACCCGCAGTATGCAGAGGAATTTACTAATGCATTAATCACACGTCCATAGCAAACTGTTGGGGAGTTGAATGGCGGACAACAAACCACGTAACATATCTCTTCATCTTTCAATCTATGTGTAATCAATAGTAGGTGGAATTATTTCGGTAAAATTATTCCGTGTTGTATTACCATATGTGCATTGATACTGTCCATCATTATTGTTTATATCCCACCCATCTCTTTTTCATGATCTCTTGTTTAAAAGAAGCGGTTCCATTTTCAGCTTCCCTGTGTTGGTAGGGCAGTCTGACTCGACTACCTGTCGTTCAGTAAGAGTAGAGTGGACCAAACACCCTCCACCACAGGTGTCTCAGGGAATCTTGAGCGCGATTGTACATCTCTCACGCAAACACCAACTCTTAATATTATCATTTCTATCTGGCCAGTGCAATGTCCCACTCACTGCTTCTATACTACCTATTGAAACACAACTCTCAGTGTCACTTTCAGACATTCAATGTGCATTCTTTGAAAATGTACGTATCATCTCACCATATTTCAGTATTTTGCCCCTATAACCCTTTCTTTCACTCTAAAATACTGGTACTAAACAAATTTCTCTATTACTTACATCTTCTATCCTCTTCATACCCTTAGTTTTTTTTTTTTTTTCTTAATGTCATTATACAGTTTATAGCTCATAAAGTTCTTTACCACTGAATACCCATGTTTCAATCTCATTAATTTATGAGTATTGAAAGTACAGCACCCTCACAGACAGTACTACTGTACTGGACTGGACTAAATCTGTACTGGTCAAACATCAGACCTAATGGGAAAAATGAATAATGTCAGACAAGCCTTGAAAATGTCCTCATAAAATTCAACTTAACTACATTCTGACACAACTATGATTTTACCAATGTTAAAGGTGAGTGCTGATGGTCTGAGGGGGAAGGGGGAGGGGTTTCCGAGACTGTAAGAGGTCCTACTGACCCCCCGGAGGAGGGCCTTCAGGATGCTGAGGAGGCCTCTCTGCCTCAACCTCCCTCATAAATTCCTCATAGTCACACACAGACACATCGTCATGGTTATCGACAAAAAAAAGAAGCCAGGGTGCATTCATGTGACAGCAATACTGCAATTTAACCCCAAACCACCGGCTGACGTGTATAGCAGTCACAATTTTGGGTGCGGAGCAACGCCAGTTGACGTGTACAGCCGCAAGCGTCTTCCTGTCACCCTTTGAGCTTTAAATTACCCTTACTCATCGATGAGGCCACCTGGAGACATGGGGATACCTTCATATGAAAGAGGAAGAGTTGATGATTCTTATGTATTTTTAATTTTTTCTCTAGCTGCTATAGTTTGGCCGATATCAGTGTGAAAATTAAGGGTATATTTTTCCATCACGGATATCCCCCATAGGGAGAAGCGTGCAACATCAGAAAAACCCCGGTGTGTAGAGGGAAACTGGCACACATCATGAGTCACGAGAAAGGCGTACTGGACTGGCACGGCAGTACTAGGGAAACATTCCTTGGTTTTGGCCATCTTCCCGTGCACACGAGGGTAGTAATACTGGACACAGCATGTCAGTATTAGAGTAGAACTCCTCGGATTTGGCCCACTCTGCGCGGCCGATCCATACTAGCTCAACAAATCCATACTACAGTAATAAAATACTTTTTTTTTTTTTTTTTTGCCGACCGAACTGGACATGAACAGTGCTGGACAAACGCGTACTGGATGCGAGGGTACCGAGTCACAGTTCATGTAGTCTTCCTTTCATCAGCAAACTCCTATTGTTCATCAATATTATCCACACCTTTGGAGAGGTTCAGCCCCAAATATAATATTCTCCATGTGCTACTTTGTTTTAAACAATAAAATATTGCATTTTGCATAACTTTCTACGTCCTAAAACTTATGAGAGACGTTGCACCAGTAATCTCTCAATTCTCTGTCACCACAAGATCTGGCCCAACACAATATCCAGTGCTTTTTGCTCAGCTCTATTAAAACAATATCAGGCGAAATTAGGAAATATCCGGCTCCGAAACAGGAAGCAATTGGCGGTACTATACACATTACAGCAGTGGGATGTATCATCCAGCTCAGACACAAGACCCAATTGGCATGCGGGGAGACCCCGCAACACGCCAACCAATCACAATGCATTGCAGGAGTGGCCCATCTAAAGCGCCAAGCCTACTGCCACTCTCTCATTCTCTCCCGTGGATACTGTATAGTGAGGACATATCTGTCTGCTCTGCATTTGTGACCCACGTGCTGGCTAAACCCCAAGTGCTGTGTCTTAGTCTGCAGCCTCCCATGCCCCACTCATTGCTGCAGTGCTGTGACTAACCTTGAGGCCCCTCAGTGCTTCGTGCCCTAGTGCTCTGACTATTATGTAGTGAAGACATAACTGTGCGTATCTACCCACCATTAATGCCAACTCTAGGTGAGTAGAGTATGATTATGATTATGTACTGCGAAATAGTGGGGATGTATCTGTTAGTAACTACTCTCCATCGATGCCAACTCTAGGCGAGTAAAGTATGATTATGATTATAATCCGTCCCCTTCCCGGGGGATCTCGGGAATGGGTACTGTTTTCACTCGGTTTGTCTGTCTGTTTGTTTGTCTGTCTGTCTGTTAAAAACTTTACGTGAAAACTATTGACAACAATTATACGGATGACGGGCTACGACCTTCTGATCAACTAATTAGATTTGGGGCCAAATTAGGCCAAGGCCCAGGCTGTAGGCCCCTCAAATGTAAAAAAAACAGGGATGGATTAAAATTGTTTTTCACCATAATTCCTTTCAAATTCGTCATATCAACATGAAACCAAAACCTAACAGTGCATCTTTTCAATCTGCATCCTGTAACATGCCTCATTACAACAGGGGATCACACCCCCACTTAGCAGTAGGGGGGTCAGTGTCAGGTGGGTCGGGCCTTAAATTTCACATGGGCATAAAATTGTCAACTTTCACCCGATTTACTCCAAATCTGATACGTGATGTCTTTGACTAGGTATCCTGTTGTGTTCACACGTCAGCACAAAAATGACTGCTGGGGACAGGTTTGCTGTGTCTTGGCACTGCTTCTTGTATTATGTACTGTATTACAGTAGGTACCCACAGTACACGAGTATATGGGCGGCAGAGGACACTGCGTACTAGGAATTTGCGTACGCTGAATACATAAACTTTTGGAAAAAATTACATATGGTCGGCACCCCCCTTCATGGGCAACCCTTGAGACTCCTTTCAGACCTAAGTACTGTACTGTACAGGAAAACTATCTAAGACATATTACCTAAGATAACGTAAACCAACAAGATTACCAGTATGGCTTCACTAAATCAACAAAGATATGGCTTAACTAAACCAACAAGAATATGGCTGCTCACCTTCACCCAAGAGGACAATAGGCTTAATGGAGGTACGAAGGGGATCAGAGGCAGAATGAGGCACCTAGCGTGGGTTTCGGGAGAATTTGCCGTCAAGTCAATTCGCCATCACAACAATAACAAGACAATTCGCCATCATTAATGAAGACAGCTATGGGTGACACTACAATATGTATTCAAAGGCAACTACAGCATGGAAGAAACAAGTTAATTATTGTCTGACGGCGAACTGACTTGATGGCGAATTTTCTCGGAATCATAGCGTGCAACAGCACCACCCGCCACACCAACCGACACACTACTCTTGTCACCAGAACTTTAGACACTTTCACTAGCTAATGCACTCACTTTGTTCATAAACCCTTCAAAGTGAAGTCATCACTTCTTCCACTCACTTCATCCTTGAATTTATCTAGGGCACACAGTACCTGGCTGAGCTCCATCATCGACAAGTCTCCACTCTCCATCACTGGTGGTTGGCGCTTCTTGGGGTGGCAATGTCGCATGCTTGGGGTAAACCCCGGATTTGGGCCACTCTTCGCTGTTGTTTTGCCTACAACGAGTTCACTTCGCATATTATTAAAAAATACACTAAAATTCGGAAAAAAAATAGGTCCTCGCGTACAATGAGGATCGCATACTCTGAACTCACGTACTGTGGGTACCTACTGTACTGTACTGTAAGTACTGTATCAATACTGTATTGTATTTTATGCTTGCTTTTTAACCATTTACTCACTGGTAATATTGTTGGAAAGTTTTCATGATAGAGGGCTGAGACAGATGGATTAGGGTAGTGACACATTATCTGGCTTGACGCCAAATGGATAGCCAAATGGGGATACCTATGCATTTTCCGGCATTCTGCAATATCCAGCAAGGGGGTTGGCTGGATTATGCCAGATAATTAAGACATTACTGTACAAACAAATATATCACAGTTTTGCTTCTGAGACTGACCTGGGAGAGAAGTGGTGGATACTCCTCCATGTATTCCAGGAGAATAATATCACCATCTTTGCCTGTTAAGTCTTCTGGTGTCCTCATAAAGAACACATCACCTCCGCCTGATGCCAACCGCTCCATCTCACGTTGCTGAGGAAAAAATGAATCATCAGTTATATGCAATGTTTTACTGAAAGGAATTAAACCGAGTATAAATGATAAAAAGGTAAAATACATGGATATGAAAAGTGATAGGATTTAAACTGAGCTTCTGAGTCATTTATGGTTAATATGGGTGGGCATAGTATTAAGTTATAAACGGAATTCAACCAGTTGATTATCTAACACTGAATACTTCAGGACAGGAGCCCAACATTAATATGAAGAAAGCAGGAGAGGATAAATCCGATGTCCAATGGAAAGTAAAATGAGCAAATTCCTGGTACTTCATCTATCTTTCTATCTATTGCCAGATGCCTTAACCCCTTCTTTACCGAAAACGTGTCTTGATGTACCCCCGTACATCGCCTGTAAACACCCGTGAGATACCGGAACCGCTACCGTGGTACGTTGGTACACCCTCTAATGAATGGCAGCTGGTGGGCCTCAGGGTAGCCCGGTAAGGCTGTTTCTGAGGACCTCGTGTTAGCAACAGCTCTGTGTTTTGACAACAAAGACTGTGACGAAGTTCTGACGAATTCTGACATCATAAGATACGTCATGACTGAGTTGCTGTGACACCAATGGCTTGCTTACTCATCTGTGATGTAACCTCTTTTAGACCAATCATTATTTTATTTATAATTTCTACTACAGATATCGTACTATATTTTCTGCTGACATAAGGGCAAAATTTACACCCCTTGGCCTGCCTGAGAGAGTCAGTTATCACGCACTTGACCACGAGAGAGGGTGTACAGGATATTTTTCTCTCATGGCGTCTCTGGTGGATTCAGATAGTGACGAGTTTATTCCTCATGAGGATACTTATTTAGTTGTATCAGATGATGATACAGCAGTGTCTGATGAGTCAGTACATGACTGTGATCCTGAAAATGATAGCGAGGTTGATGTGAAGGAGGAGAAGGAGGAAATTAGTAGTGAGCTTAGTGACGCTGCACTCTCGGCAACAAGTGGGTCAAGGTCGCCATCACCATCACATGTGTCCACATACTTCATGCCCAGCTTACAAGGTAAATAAATAAGCCATCCATCTGAGCAGGACATTTTGTTCAAGTCAGTTTGTATAGTAGTTACCTGGGTAACAGTACTTCAGCATAAGATATGTAAACTTATATACCGTAATGAATTATTTTATAATTTTTTTTACTACCAACATCATGCTGGGTTTATGTGATCATCAGTATGCAAATAAATCACAAAGAGTGAATAGTTTTGACGTGGCAAAAAATATACACTACCCCTCACACTACAGGAGAGGGAGCTATCAGGTCGGTATGGGAGGTAAACGTAGTGTTTACATTGGGGGGAGGGGTCGGTAAAGAAGGGGTTAATCCCATAAGGGGTGGCCACAAACAAATCGCTTCCATGTCATCCAGTCCGCTGCCATTTCAAGGCCATGCTCCCAGTTCACACCCCTCTCTCTCATATACCTCTCCACTTCATCCACCCATCTCATCCTTGGCCTCCTCCTCCCTCTCTCTCTCCCTCCACCTCATTCACATACACTCTCCTTGTTAGTCTCTCACTCTCCATCCTCTCCACATGGCCAAACTGCCTCAATGTATTTCTCCTAACGCTTTTTATCTCATCCACATCCACACCACAATGCTCCTTCACTTCCTCATTTGTCAGTCTGTCTCTCCATGTAACTCAACATGCTCCTCTCAAAGAAAGACCAGAGAAAGATGACTGGTGAATGGCTCCAGGCTTGTCAAGACACAAGAAATCATCTTCAATAAATAAGATCACACCAAAGCGTGCCAATGGAAATTTCAACAATTCAGCAAGACACTTCACCAAACTTAAGAACCTTGAATGTAATAAAACACAGTTTAAATTCAATTCTAGCCTTTACTGGTAACCAATGCAGCTCAGTTAGGAAAGGGGTAGTCTAGGTTCTTGGGGGAAGACCAAAGATAAGCCTTGCTGCACTTTTCAACACAGACTGAACTGTTGTTAGTATATTATTTGGAAGATCAAACCACAGTGAAACACAGTAATCGACACGAGACAAGACCATTACGTGGACCAATGTTAAGAAGCAACATCCATTCAGGAATTTTATCACAGAGTACAGATTTCTGATATGCACGTTATACCCTCTAACAAGCTGATTAACCAATCCTGTCTGGGTGTCATGTATACATGTCCTCCTGGGGCCATCAGGGTGACATGTACAGTATACATGATCTAGTAATTCGTGCCCTTGTTTGAATATTCAGCTGGTTATTTCCACCACATGAAGCCACTGGCAACCCTCCGGCATGCATACCAGTCACCCTCCAGTTGCCTGCATACCTCCATCCTAGGTAGACCTATGCAAATTTTTCTTCCTGTGTCTGGACCCTCGGGTGAGCGCTCATGGCCACCAACTTCAACGCCAATGAAGTCCACAGGCCAGAAAAGAAATGCCCTTATGATAGTGCAACAGGGGCAGAACTCAAGGTGACATTATCGCCAATTGTGAGTGGAGAAAGTGACTCTTCCTCTCAGGAAAGCGATCGCCATAATGAGTATCGATATTTATGCATTGTGTCAGGAGAGTGGAGGATGTGATTCCTCCACTGTGCACCCATCGCTTCCACCTGTACGTTCATCTGCTATTTCTGATGATGAGAATGGTCCAGAGGGTATTGACGATCCTGTCCTGGAGAGGGGGATATTGGCACGGATGAGGAGACACAAGTGGAAACAGGGAGTGAAATAAGGGAGGAGGTGGAGGAGGGAGGGAACAGAGAGGAGGAAATGAGGTGCGTCGAGCCTTGCGCCACCGCTCTGTCTATTTACGTAAACATTGGAAGCAGAAAGTTTGTTTCATGATGAAATCAGTGCCTTAATTTTTTATTGAAAATTTCAATATGTGTATGTCTGTTATGATGAAAAAGTACAAATCACAGGAAAAAAAAAAATTGTTATACTGGAAAATACAGTGGAGAGGAGAAAGGGAGTTAGGAGAGAGGAAGGAGGAGGAAACGAGGTGACTCGTGCCACTGCTGTCTATCTACGTGAATAACGGGAGCAGAAAGTTTGTTTCATGATGAAAGCAGTGTCTTATGTTTAATTGAAAAATTTTCTGTGTGTATATTTATTATGATGAAAAAGTCTAAATGACAGGAAAAAAATTGGGTTATAGTGGAAAATACAGTACAGTAATCCCCGGACTATCCGGACGCCCACTTTCCGGAAATCCCCACTTACCGAATATTTTGGTCCCAGGATCCAATATTCCCAACAAAAAAAAAAAAAAAAAAAAAAAAAAAAAAAAAAATCGACCTTTTTTTTTCCCCTTGTAATTTGCACTCGGTGTGCACGGCGTGGACCAGCTGTGTTTTGGTGCGTAGTTCCGCCGCCCTCCGCTATAGCACCCCAGCATCCTCCCTACTTACCGCCCGTCTCTTGTTGTGAATGAATGTTCGTCATCATGGCTGCCAACATGCTCGCTTTTGTGGTGGTGCCTTACCTGCTGCAGGCTCTGCTGCTGCTCTCCTGCCTCTTGTTATTGTGTGTGATGATGGCCCCCCTGCCTGAGAAGAGGAAGAGAGTGGTTTTGACTCTGGAGAAGAAGAGGGAGATATTGGACAAGGTGGACGTGAGATGGTCAACCTCACACATCCTCCGTGAATTCAACCTGGCCCGACCTACTTTGTTTGAAATCAAGAGATCCCGCGACAAACTCATGCAGTACACGGCTGACTTCTCGTCGAACAACACACGCAACGTGGAGAGGAAGATGATGTTTACTCCCCGGTATGCTGAAGTCGACCGCTCCACATTGATTTGGTATCGACACCAACGTGCTGCTGGTGTGCTGGTGCGTGGCATGGAGCAAGGCTTCACGACGCCCGACTTCACGGCATCCGAGGGTTGGCTCTTCACGTTCAAGTTATGACATGGCCCTACCAACCATAAGTCTCATGGCGAAGCTTTGGATGCCAACGAGGATGGAGTAGAGGAGATTTGGCACAAGGCGAAGTGCTTTATCAACAGGCAGGGCTTCACTCTCGGTCAAGTCTACAACACTGACGAAACTGGTTTATTCTATCGCTATTTGCCAAAGAACACTCTAGCCGAGGAGACGGAGAAGCATGTACCTGGCCGCAAGCTCTCCAAGCAATCGATATCTGCTTTGTGTTGTGCCAACGCTAACGGCATGCACTGGCTTAAGCCCATTATTGTTGGCCATGCAAAGCAGCCTCAGTGTCTTCGTGGGGTGATGGATGTCCTTCCTGTCGTTTGGTACCATTCTTTGAAGGCATGGTTCACTGCCCAGATCTTCAAAGACTGGTTCCACCGCCGTTTCATCAAGGAGGTCATCAATTACCAGACGAAGACAATGGGAATCCCACGTGACCAGGTAAAGGCCCTCCTTCTCCTCGACAATGCACCTGCTCACCCATGCGACAAGGACTTGGTGGCTGAGAATAAGCGCATTAGGTGCATGTTTCTGCCACCTAATACGACTGCTCTCATCCAACCAATGGACCAAGGAGTGATCGTGGCAATGAAGAGGATGTACCGACAGAAGTTCCTGAACGAGGTGATGGTTGTTCTCGAGGACGAGGACGAGTGCAGGGAGGGACAGGACACGCGAGGCCAGCGGACTTTGGAAAATATTCGCCACTACAACATCAAGTCTGCAATCAACACCTGGGCCAGTGCATGGAAGGAAGTCCCTGTCAAGACTCAAAAAAATGGTTGGTCTCGTCTGCTTCTCAGAACAAATGCAGAGCACGATTTCCTAGGTTTTGACGTGGATGACTTCCATGCACGTCTACGTGTGCATGGCGATGATGTTGATGTGAAGGAAGTGCATGAATGGTTACATGAAGATGAGGGCAATCCTGGGTATCAGACCATGTCTGATATTGAGATCGCATCTTCGGTTGCAGGTGTCAGTACCCGGCTTGAAGATTCAGACGAGGACAGCAACGATGATGTGGACTCCTCTTAGCGTGACACTACTCCACCCATCCCCAAGCTGAGCGCACTCCAGGAACACGTAGAGTTCGTTCTTGACTACCTGGAACACTCAGACTGCGACAGGGAGATGGGGCCCTTGGAACTTGTGGAGGAAGTGAGCGCTTTCAGGCAGTGCATCATTAATCGCCAAAATCGTCGTTCCTTGCGTCAATCAACCACTGACAGCTTTTTCAGACCCGTGACCCCTGCTGTGCCCAGCCCTGGCTCAACACCATTGCCTCCCCAAGACAGGCCCTCATCCTCTGAGCCACAGCCCAGCACATCAGGCACAGTGGAGTCAGCACTGGGCGTGAGTTTGCTCCTGTCTTCAGAGTTGTCTGCAGTGGGTAGTCCATCACCACGACCCAGCGATGCACCCCTAGGCCACCTCCTTCAGCTGCTCTCAGACTCTGACAGTGATTAAACGACAAGAACTCTCCACTACACCACACGGGAATTTACAGTGTTGTGAGTGAAGAAAACAGTGCGTAGCGTTAAGAAATCAGAATTGTGAATGCAAAGACTAAAGTTCAGAGTGCAACACTGATTTTATTGACATTTAATGTAGCGCAAATTAGACTGGTGTGTGTAATGTTAAGAAAATGGATTTATGGGTGCACAGACTTAAGTGCAGAGTGCAACACTTATTTCATTAACATGAAATGAAGCTCAAGTAAGACTAGAGTGCGCAGTTAAGAAAATGGAATTCTGAGTGCAAATGACTAAATTCAGTGCAAGACTTCATGTACAGTGTACTGCAGGTGCTTCAGGTACTCCTTTTTACTATCAGAGCCTGAGAAGAGACGGGTTATTCATCGAGATGGCCAGGGACTTGTTGTAAGTACCCAGAAGGTTTCATATTGTATTGTATTTTCCATACTTACCTCTAAAACCTCATTTCACTCATTAATGTCCCTTATTGGTGTGAATAGGGTCTTAGGTGCTATGCATGTGCAGTATGGAGATGATTTTCTGAGTTAGGCTAGGTTAGGATCCATAAGTACCAGTCCAGGAGCCAGGGACTTGTTGTAAGGACCCAGAATGTTTAATATTGTATAAACTCACCTCTAAAACCTCATTCTCTGGTTCTTTTGCATTTATTTCAGTCTTTTATGTCCCTTATTGGTGTGATTTGGGTCTTAAATACATGCTATGCATGTCCAGAGGGAGTTGTATAGGTGTTTTTCTGAGTCAGGGTAGGTTAGGGTCCATAAGTACAAGTCCAGGAGGCTGGGGCCCACTTTCCGGACAAGCTTTTGGCTCTATTTCATCGGAAAGTGGAGGGATTACTGTATTTTCGATTACTGCTTGTACGTGTATAACTATTTTGTTCACAATATTTTTTTTTCTTAGGTCTTATGAAGTAGTAGTAGTAGTAGTAGTATTTGTAGTAGTAATAGTAGTAGTAGTAGCAGTAGTAGTAGTGGTAGTTGTATTAGTGGTAGCTGTAGTAGTAGTAGTTGAAGTAGTGGTATTCATAGTAGTAGTAGTAGTTGTAGTTGTAGTAACAGTAGTAATAATAGTAGTATTTGCAGTAGTTGTAATACCCTGACTTCTAGTCGCACAGTGATGCCACAAGTGAGCGACAATGCAAGCCGAACATACATCGCCATGTGTGTGTGTGTATTTACCTAATTGTGATATATAGGAAATGAGCTACGCTCGTGGGGTCCCGTCTCTGTTTCTCAATGTCAGATTTACTTTAAACTCGTATAAGTTATTAGACTGGACGATCTCTTTGTCCAGGCTATTCCACAGGTCTATACATCTATAAGGAAAACTATTCTTCTTGGTATCCTTCAAGCAGCTTGGTTTCTTCAGTTTCATTCCGTGTCCTCTTGTTACTCTCTAATCCCATAAAAACAGATCTTCTTTGTCAATTTTATCTACTCCCACCATGGTCCTGAACACTGCAATCAATCATGTCTCCTCTCATTTTCCTTTCTTCTAAGGAGGGCAAATCCAGCTTTTCCAGCCTCTCTCTGTACAACAAATCTGTCAGACTGGGCACCATTTTGGTTGCTGTTCTTTGTATTCTCTCAATCTTGTTTAAATCTTTCTCTCTGTATGGGGACCACACTACTGCTGCATATTCTAACCTGGGGCAAATCATGGCCACTATCAATTTTTTCATCATCTTCTCATTCATATAATGAAAGGCTACTCTTATATTAGTCAGGAGTTTGTATGTCTCTCTAACTGCCTTGTTAATGTGTTTTTCAAGTGACAAACTGTCCTGGACCAGCACTCCCAAATCTTTCTCTTCTCTCGCTTTTGTGATTGGTTCATTACCCATCAAATAATTCAATGATGGCCTCGTGGTACTTTTACCCATTTCCAATATTTTACATTTCTTTGCATTAAATTTCATTTCCCACATCCGGCTCCAATCGTGTATCCTAACCAGATCCTCCTGCAGCACTTTACAATCCTCCTCAACCTCTACCTTCCTCAAGATCTTTGCATAATCAGCAAACACTCTTGCATAACTGTTCACTCCACCTACCATATCATTTACATAAATCAGGAACATTACTAGTAGTAGGCGGTGGCAACCGTCATCCACTCCCTTGATGTAGTGCTGCTTACTTCATCCTTAGCCTTTATCATTCTTTTTCTGTGCCTGCCCTCCACTCTTCCTATTTCTCCCATCTTTCCTGTCACTTCTTATTACTTTTCTTTCCTTTACAGATGGCTTTACATTGAGTGACAAGCCAAATGGTTTCCTGTAAACCACGAAACCATTTACAACGCCGGGTGGTAACCATATAACCAAACCATACGTGCTCCCTATGTGTCGACAAATGGGTTGGTGGAGGGTTAGTGCCCCTCCCAGTTAAACAAATAACTCGAAGTCAAATGGCCACCCCTTAACCCCTTAACCGCGGGGCGTCACTTTCGTGACGCTTGGGAGCAAGGGATCATACCGCGGGGCGTCGCTTTTGTGATTCTGTGTTATTTTGAATTCACCCGGGCTTTCAAGTGGGGGCTTGTATCATCTATCAGTACTGACAATGTCCAACACTAGTCAGCACTCCTAATCTCATCTGTACTCCCATCCATTGTTGACAATTTAGCCATTTCTCCCCGTTCTTGACTCCCCTCCCTACCCCCCCTCCATTACCCTATCCTCTCGCCTGCCCGGCCATGCTACGCTAAGTAAATCTTCCCTGGAATTTTTCACTGATTTCATCCATTGAAATAAGCCCTATGTCGTATTCTTATACCAAATAATATATACAAGAAAGAAATCAGGTAAGTGAGAGTGCCATACACCTGGAATTGGCTAATTATCACCTGACAACACCTCACGTGCACTCGTTCGCTAATTTTCGCTGTTTTTTTCCCCTTGAAATATGCCATATAATCTATTTTCGTAATAAATATACATGTAAGGAGAGAAGGGAGAAGCCTAAGTGATATTTACATTCACCTGGAACTACCTAATTTATAATGTATTGTCTAGATTTCCTGCCAATCATATCAGTGCTACACAAAGCTGTTTCAAGATTTAACATTGGTAGCTCTGATTATATATCTCCTAAGTAGGCCTCTAATCTATTTTCGTAATAAATATACCTGTAAGGAGGGAAGGGAGAACCCTAAATGATATTTACATTCACCTGGAACTACCAAATTTATAATGTATTGTCTAGATTTCCTGCCAATCATATCAGTGCTAGACTTAGCTGTTTCAAGAAGTAATATTGGTAACTCTGAATAACCCCTAAAGCAGGCCTCTAGGCTAGCTGGCCTGGC
Organism: Coenobita brevimanus; assembly: GCF_032717465.1. NCBI lineage: Eukaryota > Metazoa > Arthropoda > Malacostraca > Decapoda > Coenobitidae > Coenobita > Coenobita brevimanus. The sequence goes on from NC_137008.1 coordinate 47,852,963, forward strand.
AACTGCGTTATCAGTGTAGTCTCATCTTCCGAAGTGAGAGGACGTATGTTTCATCTTGCTGACTTCAAGGCCTTTTTCACCCCCATGCAAATGGCTCTGTGACCTTTACCCCCTACTAAACCTCGTGTGGAAAGAGGTAAAGGGCTGACAATTGATAAAAGAGTGACTACGATCTTTCTATTGAGTAAAACAGTGCAAGTGGAATTGTAAATAATGTGTAAATAATGTGTAAACAGCAAGTGAAAGTAATGAATGTAAATATACGTGAACAATGGAAAATAGTTTTATAAGTTATTTCAAGTGACAGTGCATAACACTGTAAATAAAATAGAAATGTAAATAACGTAAATAAAATAGAGAACGTAAATAGAAATGTAAATGAGTAGTATTATAAGAATACGAGTATATACCCTAGGAGTAATGAAAGTGAAAGTTTCACTCTAGCATGTCTGAATGCTATGAGTTATGAGAGTGAAGATGAAAGTGACATTCACTCTCAATGCCAGTATACAGGACGAGAAAGTGAATGCTACGTATTTTACTGAAAGAAATTGAATCCCTACAGTGACAATAAACTAATACTACTGAAGGAAACTTATGGATAAAGACTGTAGATATATATAAGTGTTATATAGTAATAGAAATATAAAGTGTGAGGGGTTTTATGAATAATAAATGACAGACTACCATGAGCGAACTAGTGCCAGTGCGACGATCAGACGTGCTTGTAATTTCCATTGCTTTCACAGTGTTTTTTTTTTTGAGTATGGATCCCAAACTACTTGAAAATTGTAGAATAGTGTTTATAGTGTTTGTATCTGGCTGTGGTAATCATATTACGGGTTGTTGGGAAGTGTAAAGTGGAGACTTCGTTACCCTACTTCAGAGGTCTCCACAAGTCCTACGGTAACCGACGAAGGCTCAACAATCATTCCAGGAGAAAGCTGAAGGTATGTGCCATAAGCATATGTAATTTTATTATTCTAGGACTAATAACTGATTTTTGGCAAATATTTTTTGAGAGTCTGTCGGAGCCCAAATAACCCCGCAGCACACGCAAGTAATTGGTAAACAAGCCCGCGGTGTAGGGGTTAAGGGATTATGGTGTCTGGTAACAGATAGATAGATAGAATAGGAACATTACTGATGCCAACACCAAGCCCTGTGGGACTCCACTTGTTACTTTCCTCCATCCAGACATCCCATCCTTTTTTACTGTCCTCATTTGTCTGTCTCTCAAAAAGTCTCTCATCCATTCCAGGAGTTTCCCCTTCAGCCCTCCTATATATTCTAGTTTCCACATTAGTCTCTTATGAGGTACCATGTCGAAGGCCTTGTCCAAATCTAAATATACACAATCCACCCAACCATCTCTCTCCCGTAGCACGTCAATCGCTCTTGAGTAAAAACTCAACAAGTTGGACACACATGACCTTCCACTTCTAAATCCAAACTGACTATCAGCCAAAATATTCATCTCTTCCAGATATTTTATCCATCTATCTTTCAGAATTCTTTCGCACAATTTTGCAACCATGATGGTTAGGGACACTGGTCTATAATTTAGAGGTTCTTCCCTGTTTCCTCCCTTATAAATTGGTACCACATTTGCCCTCTTCCATTCTTGAGGCACTTTCCCCTCCTCAAGAGAACACACAATTAAACTGTGAATCTTATCCGCCAGTTGTTCTCTGCATTCCTTCAGTACCCAGTTAGAGATTCTATCTGGTCCTGGGGCTTTCCTTACATCTTAAGTTTCCAGAAATTTATACACTTCCTGTACTTCCACTTTTATATCTTTCATCACTAAATTTCTAGTCACTCCCTCCCCTTCCACAAACTCCTTTTCATTTATGAAAACTGATTGGAAACATTTGTTCATTATTTCTGCTTGCACTGCTGCATCTTTACAGACATCTTCTACTTTCAGTCTAGTGATTCCTTCCTTTTGTTTCAGTTTGCCATTGACTAATCTATAAAACAGTTTGGGTTCATCCTTACATTTATCTATTATACCTTTTTCAAAATTCCTTTTTTCCTCTCTACGTATTCTTGTGTATTCATTTCTAGTTCTTTTGTATTCCTCCTTTGCTCTGTTGTTACCTCTCTTTCTAAAATTGTTCCATGCCATGTCTCTCTTTTTTTTTTTGGTATCATACACCTTCTATTAAACTACTCTCTCTTCCCTTTACTCCTGGCACAAATTTTTCCACTCCCAAATCATAGAAGCCTAGAAAAATATCCCACTTCCTCTGTATCCCTCTTGTTTCTCTGAATTTTCTCCAATCTGCATTTTCGAAAAATTTTCTAAAACCTGTAAAGTTTCCCTTCCCAAAGTTGTATCTTCCCTGCCTATAAAGCTCATCTCTTGGCTCAACGTTCCCTGTTATCATCTGGAACTCAATGACCATATGATCACTTTTTCCAATAGGACACAGATATTCCAAGGATTCTATTATATTGGGTTCACTGGTAACAGTAAGTCTAGTCTTGCTGGTGTGTCCTCACCTCAGAACCGTGTCTTCTTTGACCCATTGCATCATCACATTGTTCATTGTTATATTTAATAATGTAATTCCCCATGAATCTTCGCTGCCTCCTGAGTCCCATTCCTCCCAGATCACCTCTTTACAACTGAAGTCACCCATTAAAATCATATTGCTGCTTTTCTCAATCATTTTCTGTCTGACAACATTTCCTGGTATTCATCATCACTCCATGCTCTTGTCTTGGGGGGAACATACACTACTGCCATCTCTCTCTTGCTTTGCTCTCCAGTTTCTAATTTCATATTTATCACTTCGGCTCTGCCTTCTCCCATTTCCACGGTATCTACATTTATGTTGTTCTTCACTGCTATCATCACTCCTCCTCCTCCTGTTTTTTCTTTTCTGTTTCTTCTCCACAGGTTGTATTTACTATCTCCTATGTGAACATCAATATCTTCTCTTAATTTGGTTTCTGCAAAGCACATAACATCAGGTTCATGTACCCTCAAAAAATCGTTGATTTTTAGCCTTGCCGATATTACACCATCAACATTAGTATATGCCACCTTCCAATTATTTTTGATGTTTTTTATACCCTCTTTTCCCTCTCCACCGGTACCACTTCCTTAATTTCTGATCCATGACTCTCCAATAAAACACTGTCTTCTCTTCCTCCGTTCTCTGCTTGTTTTTTACCTTTGTTTCCTCGACTAACTCCTTTATTTTAGCTCTTTCTTCCTCATTTGCATCTCTCCTTATTCAAACATTTTTTAGCCCTTCCTTCTCTGATAATTTCCATGTTCTACTGATAATTTCATTTACTGTTGCCTGAGACTTAAACTTTACCTTCAATGGCCTTGCCCCTCCTTCTTCGTACTTTCCTACCCTAAACACCTTTTCAATCTCTTCTTGAGTTCGTTGTTTTCCTCCATGACTACTGATATTATTTCTTTAACCTTACTCAGTTCTTCTCTTTCTCTTTCTGATCTTATCGTCATACATTTTTCTTTAACTCCTGAAATCATTACACATTTTTCCTTATCAGCTATATCTCTAACTAAAGATTCTGTACTTCTCAGCACTCTAACCACTTCTCTCTCCACCTTTTTCTTGCTTTGTTGTTCTATAATCTCTTTCAAATTTACATTTCCCTCTTCCTGAATTTTCTTCCACCCTTTATGTTGCTCCTTGATTTCTTTAATGTGCTCGTCCTGTATTCTTGATTTAGATTCATACTCATCTAGTTTGCTTTTCATCCTGTCTCTTTCTTCTTCCAACCTCTTATTCTCCCTCTTAAGCCGTTTTATTTCATTTGAGGCTGATTCATTGCTCACTTTTAATTCAGTAACTTCTCTTGCTTGTTCGTCACTACGTGTACAAATTTTTTCCAGTTTATTTCGCAGACTTTTGATCTCATTTTCCTGCTCTATGGTCCGTTCCTGTAACTCTTTAATTACTGCCCATACCTTTTTTATCTCCTGGACATTCCTCTTCACTGTTTTCTCTAATCCTGCTATTCTTGTTTGGTTCAACTTATTACTTCCACTTCCCACATCCTCTTCATAAAAGCTCTCGAACTCTTTCTCGCCACTTGTAAACATAGCACCGTCCTTTTCCACCATGAATCAACCATTTGGAGACTTTCTATTTTCACTATACAGTGATCCCTCCAATATCCGATGTAACAGAGCCAAAGGCATGCCCAGATAGTAATCCTGTCCGGATATTGGGCCCCAGCCACCTGGACTTGTACTTATGGACCCTAACTCAGAAAAACACCTATACAACTCCCTCTGGACATGCACAGCACCTATTTAAGACCCAAATCACACCAATAAGGTGAAATAAAAGCAAAAGAACCATAAAATGAGGTTTTAGAGGTAGGTTTATACAATATTAAACATTCTGGGTACTTACAACAAGTCCCTGGCTCCTGGACTGGTAGTTATGGATCCTAACCTAGCCTAACTCAGAAAAACACCTTCCTACTGCATATGCATAGCACCTAATACACTATTCACACCAGTAAGGGACATAAAAGAGTGAAATGAGGTGTTAGAGGTAAGTATGGAAAATACAGTACAGTACAATATGAAACATTCTGGGTACTTACAGCAAGTCCCTGGCCATCTCAATGAATAACCCGCCTCCTCTCAGACTCTGACAATAAGAAGGAGTTCCTGACGCACTTGCAGTACACTGTTCATGAAGTCTTGCACAGAACTTAGTCATTTGCACTCAGAATTCCATTCTCTTAACACTGCGCACTCTTGTCTTACTTGCGCTCCATTGTACCTTAATGAAATAAGTGTTGCACTCTGCACTTTAAGTCTTTCCACTCATAAAACCATTTTCTAAACAAAACACACTCAACTTAATTTAGGTTACATTTACAGTCCTTTAAATCTTTGTCCTTTCACTCGGAACTCAAATTCCTTAACACTATGCACTGTTTTTTTTCATTGCACAACACTGTAAATTCCCATGTGGTCTAGTGGAGAAGTTCTTGGCATCTAATCACTGTCAGAGTCTGAGAGTAGCACATGCAGGTGACCTAGGGGTGCGTCGCTGGGTCATGGTGATGGCGTACCCACTGCAGACGACTCTGAAGAGAGGCGCAAACTCAGGTCGAATGGTGACTCCACCGTGCCTGATGTGCTGGGCTGTGGCTCGGAGCAAGAGGGCCTGTCTTGGGGAGGCAATGGAGTGGAGCCAGGGCTGGGCACAGCAGGGGTCACGGGTCTGAAAAAGCTGTCAGTGGTTGATTGACGCAAGGAACGACGATTTTGATGGTTAATGATGCACTGCCTGAAAGCACACACTTCCTCCACAAGTCCCAAGGGCCCCATCTCCCTGTCGCAGTCCAGGTGTTCCAAGTAGTCCAGAACGAACTCTAGGTGTTCCTGGAGTGTGCTCAGCTTGGGGATGGCTGGAGTAGTGTCAAGCTGAGAGGAGTCCGCATTATTGTCACCGTCCTCGTCGGAATCTTCAAGCTGGGTACTGACACCTGCAACTGAAGATGCGATCTCGATATCAGACAGGGTCTGATACCCAGGATCGCCCTCGTCTTCATCCAATCACTCACGCACTTCGTCCACATCATCATTTCCATGCACACATAGACGTGCATGGAGGTCATCCACGTCAAAACATAGGAAATCGTGCTCCACATCCATTCCGAGAAGCAGACGAGACCAACCATTTTCTAGAGTCTTGACAGGGATTTCCTATCATGCACTGGCCCAGTTGTAGATGGCAGACTTGATGTTGTGGCGGCGAATGTTTTTCCAAAAGTCCGCTGGCCTCGCATGTCCCGTCCCTCCATGCACTCGTCCTCGTCCTCGAGATCAACCATCACCTCGTTCAGGAACTTCTGTCGGTACAGCCTCTTCGTTGCCACGATCACTCCTTGGTCCATTGGTTGGATGACAGCAGTAGTATTAGGTGGCAGAAACATGCACCTAATGCACCCATTCTCAGCCACCAACTCCTTGTCGCACGGGGGGGCAGGTGCATTGTCGAGGAGGAGGGCCTTTACCTGGTCGCAGGGGATTCCCAGTTTCTCCGTCTGGTAATGGATGACCTCCTTGACGAAATGGCCGTGGAACCAGTCTTTGAAGAGCTGGGCTGTGAACCATGCCTTCCAGAATGGTACCAGACTACAGGAAGGACATCCATCACCCCACGAAGACACCGAGGCTGCTTTGCACGGCCAACAATAACGGGCTTGAGCCGGTGCATGCCGTTAGCATTGGCACAACACAAAGCTTGCAGGGCAGCGGCCAGGTACACCCTTCTCCGTCTCCTCGGCTAGAGTGTTCGTAGGCAAAGAGCGATAGAATAAACTAGTTTCGTTAGCGTTGTAGACTTGACCAAGTTAGGCCCTCCCTGTCGATCAAGCGCTTCACCTTCTGCTGAAACTTGTCTACTCCATCCTTGTTGGCGTCCAAAGCTTCGCCATGAGACTTATGGTTGGTAAGGCCATGTCGTAACTTGAACGCGAAGGGCCAACCTTCGGATGCCTTGAAGTGTAGGACATCGTGAAGCCTTGCGACCTTCTCAGCAGCAGCCTTCAGCTCCGTCCCATGCACCATCACACCAGCAGCACGTTGCTGTCGATATCAAATCAACTTAGAGCGGTCGACTTCTGCATACTTGGGAGTATACATCACCTTCCTCTCCACGTTGCGTTTGCTTTTTGACGAGAAGTCAGCCGTGTGCTGCATGAGTTTGTCGCGCGATCTCTTGATATCAAATAAAGTAGACCGGGCCAGGTTGAATTCACGGAGGATACGTGAGGTAGACCATCCCACATCCACCTTGTTCAATATCTCCCTCTTCTTCTCAGAGTCAAAACCACTCTCTTCCTCTTCTCAGGCGGCAGGGCCATCATCACACACATGAAGGAGAGGCACGAAAGCAGCAGGAGAGCCTGCAGCAGGTAAAGCACCATCACAAAGGCGAGCACGTGGGGGACCATGATGACGAGCGTGAACACACAAGAGACAGGCAGTAAGTGGGGAGGATACAGGGGCGCTTTAGCAGACGTCGGCGGAACAACGCACCAGAACACAGCTGGCCCGCGCCGCGCACGCCAACTTCAAATTACAGGCGGGAAAAAGTCAGATTTTTTTCGATTTTTTTTTTTTGCAGTTTTTGGCCCTTTTTGGGAATATCGGATCCCGGGACGAAAATGTCCTGTTATTGGGGATGTCCAAAAATTGGGCATCCGGATATTGGAGGGATTACTCGTTTTTTTTATGACCGAGCCACGGTTTTTTAACTACTGTCTGACGAGACCACCACTCACACACTCATTAACATAATCACAAATAGGCTGGTCTTCTTTTCGTCACTGATTCAGCAATTATTTCCCCACGATCCAGAAAGAGCTCCGTCTCTGTCAACGACCTGTGTGTGTGTGTGTGTGTGTGTTTGGTGCTGTGGTGGCGAGGCGAGCAGGCAGACTGCCTCAAGTCCCCCCCCCCCCCCCAAGGTAGACTCAGACTGCATAAAATTGGTAAGAAACATCTATTAATTATGTTACAGATAAAGTCTGCCATGCGCTCGTACACATCAGGCAATTGTGATATGTTACACGGATTGAGCAGGCAAAATGTTCTGTTAAGTTCTCTGATGTAACATTTAACTTTATTTACAACCTGTGGATGAAATGTTGAAGGTAAATGATCCCGTATGTGCCATGATTGGGAGTCAACTGAGTACACTTTACTAGAAGAACTGTTATCTAGGTCATTTATGTGAGATATCATAGTTGTAAAAAAATGAAGTAAAATCAGAAGCCAACTGGGCATCAGATAAAGAAGTTGGTTTAACAATTACATTCCTCCTACCGACCAAACTGTTCACAACTGCAGACTTTTTTCTTTATCATCACCACATGAATCAACTTCCAATATCTTGCCTTTTGGGCTTTTACGGCATGAACAACTGCTCTTCTCGCAGAAACATAATGCAAACGAGTTAATTTAGTCTGTTGCAAGAACCAAGCACGTTATGCCTTTCTATACTGTCTACGCAAAGAATTATTGGAAGGACCATACCACGGAGAATTATGACGAACAATGATTGTTTTTACTACCTCAGGACAATAATGGTCAACAACTGACCTAAGCTCATTGTTATATATATTGTTAAGAAGCAGGATTTGGTAGATAGGTGGTCAAGAAGTTTCTCACTGCTTCCCGATGTTTACTGTAGCTCCAGTACGAGTCAGAGTTGCCAGTTTGCTTCCTATTTGTGAGTGTACTTGTTTCGTAAGTTATGCATTAATATTTGCGCCTTTTTCTCAATAATGTTTTAGTTATGTGATTGCGTGTTAAATTATGTAATTTAAGTTTGTATGCTAAATAATTTAGAGTGTTGTTCAGTGTAAGAAAACTCTGGCATATTTTGATGTCTCCTACCTGGTAACTGTTTTAACTTTGCCCCGTCGAGTGTGTGCTGGATGTTTCTGGGGTAATGCAAGCTTGTAAAAGGATGGGGAAGAGACTTGAGCAAGTTCAGTAGGTTTTCAGTTCAGTTTGAATGTTGTGCAATTTCACTGAAGATTGTATATTTTTGGTACTTGTGAAAACAGTGAAGTGTTGTTGGCAAACAGTGAAGTGTTACTAAAGTTTGTATATTGTCGGTACTTGTGAAAATAGTGTTGTCAAGCATCAAGTGTAACTGCAGTTGGTAAAGTTTGTATAGCTCCAGTGCTTATGAGAATAGTGAAGTGAAGTTGGAAAGCATTCAGTGTAATTACAGTATCTGGAAAATAAAGACAGTGAACTTAAGAAGCCGGTGTTTATTTACAATGACTGAGCTGATTTTGTGTGCTGTACACCGAAAGGCTGACCATAGGAAGCACAACTCACTGGGCAATGAGCTTCCTGTACTAAACTTCTGATGTTGGAGCCTGCTGCAATGTGGGATGATGATGTAACAATGGTGTCAGGAGTGTGGATAATTTATGTGCTGCAGAGAGTCTAACCTTTGATATGGAGGCAGAAGGTGTACAGACACGAGGCCAAGCAAGGCAAGAAGAGGCATTGCTGGCTACAATTATGAAGCTACTGCAAGCACAAAGTCTACAACCACAAGAACAATTACAGGCACAGAATGAAGGCCAGAAAGCATTCAAAGAACAATTACAAGAACAAAGTGTACAATTACAGGCCCAAAGTGAAGAACAGAAGGAGCTCCGGAACGGTATCAAAGAACAACTCCAGGCACAGAACAAAAAACAGAAAGACTGATATGAACAGCTTCAGGAGGCATTACAGGAGCAACAGAGGGAATTACAGCTGAGAATGCAAGGACAGCTATATGCTTTCATGGAGTAATGAAGGAAGAACAGCAATAGCTTAAGGAGGACGTAGATGCTAAGGTAGAGCAGCAGAAGTGTGAGGTAAGCAACAATGTGATGGAGTGTAAACAGCATGTAGACAACCAGCTAAATATTATTGAGGGAATAGTGATGGGATGCAGAGAGCAAGGAGATAACCAGCTGAATCATGCGGTTGACCAGGTGAAGATGATTAGTGACAAAATTGAGGTTGTAGAGAAATACTGCATTGCTGAGCCTCAGGATAGTGTACAGGGAGCATATGAAAGGAATGGAGAGTGTATGGTGAATCTTGACAGATCCCGGGCATCTAAAAGTAGCATTACAGGGTTGAATAGTCAGAATGCAGAAATTTTAAGTCTTGCCCTTAATTATGCAGCCCCAGTTTTTAGGCCCCAAACCAGTGATGTGTATGGCTATAATGGGGGTCCAATTAAAACGAAACCTCAGGAATTTGATGGTAGAGTACCTTGGGAAGCTTACCATGCACAGTTTGAGTTACTTGTAGATCAGAATGGTTGGGATGATAGGTAGAGGGTAGTGCAGCATGCTACTATCCATAAGGGTGCTGGAATGTAAATTCTGGGCAAGATGTCAGTGATGGAAAGGAACAGTAATCAGTCCCTAGTAGAAGTGCTGGAGTGCAGATATAGATATAGGACCATGTACCAAACTGAGGTTTACAAAGCAAAGTTCTGGAGCCATGTACAGGCTCAAGGAGAATCCCTACAGCACCTTGCTCATGACCTGGAAAGTATAGCATACAAGGCATACCCTGAAGCAGCACCTAACCTAGTAGCTATTCTTCTGAAAGACCAGTTCATTGATGTTAAGTGCAGAGTTGCAAGTTAAAGTGAAGCAGGCACAACCAAGCAGCATGCAAGAGGCACTAGCCAGGGCTCTAGAATTTGAGTCCTACAGAAGGTCAAGTACATCCACTTTTCAGGCAGGTTGTACTGTAGGATTCAAGGCAAGAAAGGGGCAGGTATGTGAAACAGAAAAATTTGTAGGAAGTTGCTGGTACTGTGAAAAGTCAGGACACAGAAAAGAGGACTGCTACAAGTGGAAGTGGGAGCAGAAGACTGGAGGAGGATGCTGGTTCTGTGGAAAGCTGGGACACAAGAAGAAGTATTGTCACAAACAGAAGGAGCAAGAACAGAGCAGTGCAAGGAAATCTTCAATTGTAACAAAAGCGTACTGGACATGTAGCGAGATGAGACACTTCAGTTCTAGGTGTCCAAATAAAAAGCACGATAAGAAGAAGGCTGCAGAAGACCAGAAAGAATCAGAAAAGTAGTGGAGGCTGATGTTAAGGGGCAACCACCAGTTGGATTTTCCCACCACCGAGAAAATGCAAGACAACAGCAATCGACAGTGACCGATTCAGCCTCAGAGCAGACTTTTGTAAGGCCTGATGTGTTACATCATCGGTATCTGCCAGAGTCATCAGAACAACTGTGTGGCGTAACTGGGCACCGCACAGAACTGAGGGGACCCCTGGATGTCCGGATTGAAGTGGCAGGGCAAAGAGGCTACTCTTTCAGTCTACATAGCCAACATGGAGGATCCTTGCCCTCTGGGTCTGGACTACCTGATGTTCATGGGATGTGAGCTGGACTTTTGCTCCATGAAGCTTAAGATTCAAGAAAGGACGGTTCCCGTCACGGCAGTGAAATGTACAGTTCTGGTGGCAGGGTGAGGGCACTCTGCACTACAGTGATACTCCAAAAATCAGAACTGCTGCTCCAGTGCACGGTGAGTGGCTCTTTTGACAGCTGTCTAGGGATGGTGGAGCCCGATGCACAGTGCAAGACAAAGGCTGGAGTGATGGTGGGGAGAACTCTGGTGGAAACAGGTGCAGATGAAGTGCTGGTTGTGGTGGCCAATTTCTCCCATGAGCCACAGAAGATTAATGAGGGAGAAATAGTGGGACTGTACCAGGCGGTGGACCCTGAGTGGCACCAGAGGAGGGCCTGTAAAAGAAGTGTAATAAAAGAAGAAGGGTATCTGTCAGACCACTTACAAGACCTATTTTCAAGGAGTTGCCAGTGCCTGGATGGTTCAAAAGTGCTGAAGTTGAGGCAGCTGCTGATGAAGTTTGCTGATGTCTTTTTCACTGGAGACCTAGACCTGGGATGCACTGATCTGGTGGAGCATTGTACAGACACAGGGGATCACCGCCCAACTAAACAGCCAGCGCAGAGGATGGCGCCAGCCCAACGGCAAGAAATGGAGAAAGTGATGGAGAATCTCCAAAATCATGAAGTGACAGAAAAGTCCAGCAGTCCTTGGGCATCAGCAGTGGTTCTGGTAAGGAAGACGGATGGCTCAGTAAGGTGCTGTGTAGATCATTGAGCCCTGAATGATGTGACAGTGATGAATGCATACCTCCTGCCAAGAACTGATGACACACTGAATGCTCTGTCAGGTGCTAAGTGGTTCTCCACCCTAGACATCATGGCAGAGTATTATCAGGTCAAGGTTGCAGAGAAGGACAAAAAGGCAAGACTGCCATTTCATATGGGTGGGGTTTATGGCAGTTTAAAGTGATGCCATTTGACCTATGTAATGCCCCAGCTACTCTTGAGCGTCTCATGGACCACGTACTTGAAGGCCTGCACTGGCAGTCAGCTCTCATCTATCTGGATGATCTAATTGTGTTTGGACAGACTTTCGACCAGGAATTGGAGAGGCTGTCGGAAGAGTTAAACAAGATCCGAACAGCGCACCTCAAGCTGAACCCCAAGAAGTGCTACTTGTTTCAGAAGGAAGTAAAGTACCTGGGACATATTTTAGGCGTACTGATCCAGAGAAGGTGGCAGCTGTGGAAAACTGGTCAGTTCCAACATGTGTGAAAGAGCTATGCAGTTTCCTGGGCTTGTGCACCCAATGTCGGCGTTCTGTCAAGGACTTTGCAACGACAGCTGCACCTCTGCACAAGTTGCTGGGGAAAAGGCAGAAGTTTGCGTGGACATTAGACTCAGAAAGCCTTCGAAGAACTCAAGCATGCATTGGCAAGCTCTCCAGTATTGCCATACCCTAATCAGAGTTAGCCATTTATCTTGGACTGTGATGCCAGTGACCAAGGTAGTAGTGGAGTCCTGTAGTGGAAGAAGAATTAAAAAAAGTATATGGTGGCATATTACAGGAAGAAGCTCAGCCCACCAGAGCCGAACTAATGTGTGAACCGTTAGGAGCTCTTGGCAATGATGAAGAGCCTTTGATTTCTTCCATCCTTACTTGTATGGGTCCTACTTCATCATCAGGATGGACCATGCGGCATTCAAGTGGCTGAACACACTAAAGAATCCAGAAGAACAACTAGCACGCTGGCTCAAGAAGCTAGACCAGCACAGTTATGAGGTGCAGCACCCTCCTGGGCGGGTATATGGCAATGCTGACAGCCTGGGTCGTCGGCCTTGTGATCCAGAGTGCTGGCAGTGTATTAAAAAAGATCATAGTAAGAAATGCAGCCGTACCGCAGTGACAGAGCCAGCGTCAGATGAAGAAGACCTGAAGAGGATGCAGATGGAAGATGTAGATTTACAACCAGTGCTAGAGTGGATGCGGCAGGGTCAATGGAAAAAAAAAAAAAATCTAAGATGGCTAAGAAAGAGGTGCTACTGGACTGGCATGTGTCAGGATGTTGAAGTGTGGTGTCGGGCCTGTGATGTGTGTTGTGCCAAGAAGGGACCCTTGAAACACGGTTGCGCCCCTCTTCAGTTGTACCAAGTGGGTGCACCAATGGAAAGAGTTGTGGTGGACATTGCTGGACCTTTGCCACTCACTGAAAGAGGAAACCGGTATATATGTGTCGCCATGAACTACTTCACAAAGTGGCCAGAAGCCTATGCCATCCCTAATCAAGAGGCTACTACTGTTGTTCAGCTGTTGGTTGACCAGTTCTTCAGGCATTCTGGGATGCCACAAGAGTTACATTCAGACCAAGGTAGAAACTTCGAGTCTGCTGTGTTCCATGAGTGTTGCAAGTTACTGGGGATCAAGAAGGCCAGGACGACCCCACTAAGGCCACAGTCAAATGGGATGGTGGAGAAATTCAAATGGACCCTGGGACAAGAACTGCCCAAGTACTGCATTGATGGAAAAACAGAATGGGACCAGAAATTACCTGCGCTGCTGATGGCATATCGGTCTGAATCCCATGAGTCTACCGACTACACCCCTGCAAAACTGATGTTGGGCCATGAGTTACGCTTACTTGTTGACTTGTTAATGGGAAGACCACCTGGTGAAGAGCTGCCTACAGACAAATCTGGCTAAGCAAAGCATCTTCACGAAAGGCTGGCCGAGGTACATCATCAAGTGCGAGGAGCCCTCAGGTTTTCAGGAGAGGTGATGAAGTGCAAGTACGATGTCAAGGCAAGAGAGGTGGGCTTCATGGATTGTGACAAAATTTGGTCATACAATCCTATGCGAAAGAAGGGACACTCACCAATGCCACAGAGCCCATGGGATGGGCCTTACACCATTGGACCACCAATCAGATGTAACGTATCAGATTTGGGGAGGAAGGAAGTCTTGCCCAAAGGTGGTACACATGATTTGTCTGTGGCAGTACCATGGGCCACGACAGTACAGCTGGGGCGTCTCCGAGGAATCATGCTCACCCGCAGATGAGGATGTTGAAGAGGACCAAGGAGCTGAAGAGCAAGAGGATGGTGATAGCTTCATGACGGAAGAAGTGAATCAGGAAGAGGACCAAGACCTTCCAGTAGGAGTGGACTGTGTGGAGGGGCAAGGACGTCGTCAGAAGCGGCATAGAATAAGACCTGATAAGTTGAAGGGTTATTTTGTGTATAGTTAGATGTTTCATTAGAATTATGCTTGTATATATTGTGTAGTTTTGTTGGTACGACAAAGGACAAGGGAGGGGGTAGTGTTTAGAAGCGAGATTTGGTAGTTAGGTAGTCAAGAAGCTTCTCACTGATTCCCGATGTTTACCGTACCTCCGGTACAAGTCATAGTTGCCAGTTTGCCTGCTACTTGTGAGCGTAGTTGTTTTGTAAATTGTGCATTAATTTTTGTGCTCCTTTTCTCACTAATGTTTCAGTTATGTGATTACTTGCTAAATTATGTAACTTAAGTTTGTATGCTACGGTACATAATATGGAGTGTTGTGCAGTGTAACAAAACTGGCATGTTTTGATGCCTCTTACCTGGTAACTCAACTTTACCCCGTTGAGTGTGTGCTGGAAGTTTCTAGAGTAATGCAAGCTTATATAAGGATGGGGAAGGGACTAGAGCAAGTTCACTCGGTTTTCAGTTCAGTTTGAGTGTAGTGCAGTGTTAGTGGTTTGTATATTTTCGGTACGTGTGAAAACAGTGAAGTGTTGTTGGCAAACAGTGAAATGTTATTGAAGTTTGTATATTGTCAGTACTTGTGAAAATAGTGTAGTCATGCATTAAGTGTAACTGCAGCTAGTAAAGTTTGTATAACTCCAGTGCTTGTGAGAACAGTGAAGTGAAGTTGGAAAGCATTCAGTGTAATTATCTGGAAAATAAAGACAGTGAACTTACGAAGCTAGTGTTTATTTACAACACCTGAGCTGATCTAGTGTGCTGTACACTGAAAGGCTGACCATAGGAAGAACAACTCACTGGGCAACGTCCTTCTGTACTGAACTTCTGCTGTCGGAGCCTGTGGCAGTGTGGGACAGTGACATAACAATATCAACCAAATCCTCAGAAGAAAGATTTGAACAATCAATATAGTTTGAACGCTGATTAATTTCAAGGAAACGTATATGGTAGGATACTTACTGACAGAGTTAGGGAAGTAACAAAGGAATTAGTTGGAGAAGAGCAGGGATTTTTTAGGAAGCAAAGAGATTCTGTAGATCAGAGAATCATTCTTAGGTCTTTGGAAGAAAAGTTTTTTGTTAAGGGATAGAAGTCGTATGCAGCCTTCATGGATTTGAAGAAAGCCTTCGACAGGGTGGACAGACAAGGAATGTTGAAAGTATTAAGACTATATGGTGTACATGGGATGTTGCTGAATGCCGTGAAGAGTATGTATCAGGGTGCTAAGGCAGCAGTGCATGTGAATAGTGAACTGAGTAAATTTTCCTATCTGAATGCTGGATTAAAACAGGGGTGTGAAATGTCTCCATGGTTGTTCAATCCATATACAGATGGGGTTATAAAAGAGATACAAGGTAGGGTAGTGGATGTTGGAGCGACCCTTATGGGAGAGGACAGTGTTTGGAAACTCCCAGTACTGCTGTTTGCAGATGATACAGTATTGTTACGTGAAGACTAGGGGGAACTGCATGGCTTGATGAATGAGTCTGGGAGAGTGTGTAAGAAATGGAATCTCAAGGCGAATGTTGGGAAGAGGAAAGTTATGGTCTTCTAGAGAAATGAAGCCAATGAAAGTACAGTGAGGCTGGATGACGAGGAAATGGAAAATGTGAGTGCATTTAAGTAACTGGGTTGTGTGATGAGTAAGGATGGAAGTTTAGAGGGTGAAGTGCTTGAAAGGGTACAACAAGAAAGAAAGGCTTGAACGCAATGATAAGGAACAAGGAAGTGAGCATG